>NW_025186281.1:0-2933 GCF_004010195.1 Chiloscyllium plagiosum | reverse complement strand
TTTATTAAAGAGGGAATTTCTGCTGGTATTGTCACATACACTTATCCTGAGTTAAGAACATTTGAAAAAAGCATCGTAAATTACCCAATTGTACTGAGGTGGGATTCATCTATTTCCATATTTGCACTGACGGCTTCTCTGTTACAAAAATGATGATATCATGAATGAGAGTTCGTTAGCAGCGCAGTAAATTAAATGCAGAATATTTGTTTCATGTCCACGTTATAAACACAATATGGCCGTTCCCAAAGAGATACACAAATATTAGCTACAAGCTCTCATTATCCACCATTCTCAAACATTAACAGCACCTCAAATGAAAACAAATATAGTACCTGCAGCCCATATTTTCTAACAGTGAAGATGCAGAGATGCTGGTGTTGGATTGGGGTGAATAGGGTCAGACGTTACACGACACCATACGACAGTTCAGCAGATTTATTTGAAATCACGGGTTTCGAAATGCTGCTCCTACCTCATGGGGAAATATGCTGAACTTGGCAAAGGAATAGCGATTCGAAAACGTGTGCTTTCAAATAAAGCTGTTGGTGTGAAACTTGGTGTTGTGTAACATCTGGCCATATTTTGTTTTTGAATCCCCAACTTACATCCCTAAGCCCGACATTACGATTCAAATGAAAAATAAACTTGTTAGAATTAATCTTGGAAATGTTTCCAAGAAGGTTACACATTTGAAAAATAATTGTTTTTTCCGTATAATCCACGAATCTCTCAGTCCTTCTTTTTAGTCATTCTTCATTGGACACTGCTTACAATAGTGAGACGACACTGTGCCCTTTCGAGGCGCTCTGTCTTGTTTCTCTGCCAAACGGATCTTGTCATATTCGTGTCGCACGGTCTCCTCTGACGGGCATTTAATAAATAGCTGTGACGTTCCCAGGACTCGCTTTTTTCATAGGAAGGCAAAACAATCATGGTTTAGCACCATTACGCTGACACAGAATCAAACTACTTGCTTTCACGCAGTCGATGCTGTTTGCTGGCTCCTGGAGCTGAATGGCTGCGTTCTCTGTTGCTCGAGTGAGGGCTCAGGCAGTGAGTCGTCCTCTTATATGTCATAAGGCAGATAATATTTCTTTCGTTATTTCTTTCTGCTGGATTATTCAGAATTAGAATCAGAATCCCCACGGTGTGGAAACAGGCCTTTCAGCCCAACAAGTCCACAGCGACATACCAAAGAGGAACCCATCCATATACATGCCTTATATTTGCTCATTGCCCAGAACTTATATGTATCGAAAAAGTATGGTAAATTTGCCATGGTCAATTTACTTAACCTGTGCATATTTGGGTTGTTGGAGGAAACCAGCGCACATGGAAAAAAGGCACGCAGAGAAAATGTGCTAACTCCTCACATGCAGTTTTCCGAGGGTGGAATAGAACCTGAGCCCCTAGCACTTGCGAAGTAGCAGCTCTAACCACGGGACAACCATGGCACTGCCTCAGCTGCGTTGAATTATCATTGTGTTACCGAATCGCCATCACAAGATTTGTGTTTATGTGATGATACCTGCATTGGCAGTATTGATAATTAATGTTTAAATAAGGCGTTGACTTGTTAAGACCGTCAATATAATAAGATATTCGATTTGTTGTATACTATCTCTGCAGTAAGGATGAATTAAGTTTTCATGAAAGCATCACTGTAGACGAATTAAATCATATCTGAAACTCAGTGTCTGATACTTGCCTTTGAAAAATGAATATGTTTGGTGCTATCACATCTGCACAACAGACTTTGGGGTATGAGTCGATTCATGGTCAGTTGGGAATGAGCTGCTAGAGGAAGTGGCGGAGGCTGGTAAAATTTCTTTATTTGAGGCATTTGGATTGGTATATGAATAGAAAGGGTTTGGAGGGATATGGGCCGGGTGCTGGTAGGTGGGACTAGATTGGGTTGGGATATATGGTCGGCATGGACGGGTTGGGCCGAAGGGTCTTTTTCCATGCTGTACTTCTCTATGACTTTATGACTCTATGTGCCTTCAGAGTAAGTCCTTCAGGCATACGCCCGTGACTGGAGCCGACTTACGGTAACCATTAGGTTTTGAATCATCTCTCTCCATTGAACGTGTTTTAAAAATAGCAAGGAGATGTCTTGCTTGAATAACCAGCTCTCAGCTTTTCAAGCTACATCTCGAAATAATTTGGCCACGAACCTAGAGAGCTTCTTAATCACGGCCAATCTCTCTGGCTATACCTTCATTCAAAATCTCTCAGATTTCCAAATAAAATGCTTTGCATTACAAGCATCACTCCGTATTCCCTCTTCATTATTCAACATATACAGACTGCATCTAAGTTGATTAATCTGTGAAAAGATTCATGTCATAATACATAAAACTCATCGTAGTTTCCCAAAACAGTGAAATAATCCGAGATGTGCGGTGGAGTTGAGGGGAGCAGGCGATGTTGTGTGTGAAATGTGATTTCACCTTCGGAAGTGAAACACTAATAGTGTGTACTCTCCGTAGCTGTAGCTGCACAGCCACGATAGACTTTCCCCACCCCACCGTTAACACCCCTCCTCCTCAACAAACAAGGCACCGTCTTACTGAAGAAATTGTAAGGTTTAATCTAAATGGCCTTGCTTCAGTACCTCACAAGATGGTACATTGTACAAAAATCTAATTTTGCTGCAAGGTCGATTAAGGAATGGATTAACCTTTAGAATGAGCTGGGCTTATGGCTATGTTCAGTAGTCCAGTATAATTACTGGTCCAATTAGCATTCACAGTGTCAGCTGAATAAAGTTAATCATGAGCTTGAGGAATAGGACAGAGTTAGGCTGTGCTTATTTCATAGTTGGGACATTTGATAAAATCGCGAAAAGAATTATTATTATATCGTGTGTTGCCATCAAATTCAACATTCGATTAAAGGGGGAAGGTTTTAATTAGTATTACATCTGC
>NW_025186280.1:0-2933 GCF_004010195.1 Chiloscyllium plagiosum | reverse complement strand
GTTGGCTAACGTGGTGCCACTGTTTAAGAAGGACAGTAAGGACAAGCCAGGGAACTATAGACCGGTGAGCCTGACGTCGGTGGTGGGAAGTTGTTGGAGGGAATCCTGAGGGACAGGATATACATGTATATGGAAAGGCAAGGTCTGATTAGGGATAGTCAACATGGCTTTGTGCGTGGGAAATCATCTCTTACAAACTTAATTGAGTTGTTTTGAAGAAGTAACAAAGAGAATTGATGAGAGCAGAGCGGTAGATGTGATCTATATGGACTTCAGTAAGGCATTTGACAAAGTTCCCCAGGGGAGACTGGTTAGCAAGGTTAGATCTCGAGGAACTAGCCATTTGGATACAGAACTGGCTCAAAGGTAGAAGACAGAGGGTGGTGGTGGAGGGTTGTTTTTCAGACTGGAGGCCTGTGACCAGTGGAGTGCCACAAGATCGGTCCTCTACTTTTTGTCATTTATATAAATGATTTGGACGTGAGCATAAGAGATACAGTTAGTAAGTTTGCAGATGACACCAAAGTTGGAAGTGTAGTGGACAACGAAGAAGGTTACCTCAGATTACAACAGGATCTTGATCGGTTGGGTCGATGGCCTGAGAAGTGGCAGATGGAGTTTAATTCAGATAAATGTGAGGTGCTGCATTTTGGGAAAGTGCATTTTGGGAAAGCAAATCTTAGCAGGACTTATACACTTAATGGTAACGTCCTAGGGAGTGTTTCTGAACAAAGAGACCTTGGAGTGCAGGTTCATAGCTCCTTGAAAGTGGAGTCGCAGGTAGATAGGATAGTGAAGAAGGTGTTTGGCATGCTTTCCTTTATTGGTCAGAGTATTGAGTACAGAAGTTGGGAGGTCATGTTGCGGCTGTACAAGACATTGGTTAGGCCACTGTTGGAATATTGCGTACAATTCTGGTCTCCTTGCTATCAAAAAGATGTTGTGAAACTTGAAAGGGTTCAGAAAAGATTACCAGGATGTTGCCAGGGTTGGAGGATTTGAGCCACAGGGAGAGGCTCAACAGGCTGGGGCTGTTTTCCCTGGAGCGTCAGAGGCTGAGGGATGACCTTATAGAGGTTTACAAAATTATGAGGGTCATGGATAGGATAAATAGACAAAGTCTTTTTCTGGGATCGGGCTGGATTAGGGTGAGAGGGGAAAGATTAGATTACTTACAGTGTGGAAACAGGCCCTTCAGCCCAACAAATCCACACTGACCCACCGAAGCACAACCCACCCATACCCCTACACCTAACACTACCGGCAATTTAGCATGGCCAATTCACCTGGCCTGCACATCTTTGGACTGTGGGAGGAAACCAGAGGAAACCCACGCAGACACGGGGAGAATGTGTAAACTCCACACAGTCAGTCGCCTGAGGCAGGAATTGAACCCGGGTCTCTGGCGCTGTGAGGCAGCAGTGCTAACCACTGTGCCACCTTGCCACCCATAAAGATATAAAAGAGACCTAAGGGGCAACTTTTTCACACAAAGAATGGTATGTGTATGGAATGAGCTGCCAGAGGAAGTGGTGGGGGCTGTTACAATTGCAACATTTAAGAGGCATTTGGATGGGTATATGAATAGGAAGAGTTTGGAGGGATATGGGCTGGGTGCTGGCAGGTGAGACTAGATTGGGTTGGGATATCTGGTCAGCATGGATGGATTGGACTGAAGGGTCTGTTTCCGTGCTGTACACTTCTATGACTCTATGATTCTATTTAAAAGAATGTTCCTTGAATTTTCCTCTCATTTTTAAAAATTTCTTTAATTATTGTTTCTTAACAAAGTTCCAATGAATCATTTTCTTCTCCTTTCCTTACAAGGGACTGCAAAACATCACAACTCCTTGTCTTCCTTTATATTCTGAACAATTGTTCAACAATACTATTTTAGTAGGTACTACTTGTTGTCCTTTATCTTCCCACTCTCTCTTCAACCCTGGATGTCTCTGCATGTAGGTCCTTGACCCTCACTTGTTGCTTTCAAGAAAAGAAAAAAATATAGCTAAGTTATCAGAGTCTGCTCGTGATTTCCTGATGTGAAATAATGAGGGAGAACATTACAGTGTTGGAGAGAGAGAATGTCCATAAGACCATAAAAAATATGAACAGGATTAGGCTGTTTGGTCCCTCAAACCAGCTCGGCCATTCAATGGGATCATGGCTAATCCAACATTCCTCATTTCCAGTTTCCTGCCTTTTCTCTGTAACCCTTGATTTCCCTACTGATCACAAATCTATCTATCTCAGCCTTAAATAATTGCAAGGACTTCACCCCCACAGCTCCCTATGGCAAGGATTTCCAAAGACTCATAATCCCCTGAGAGAAGAAATTCCTCCTCATTTCAGTCCTAAATTGGCACAACTTATTTTGAGACTATGCCATCTGGTCCTAGACTCTCATCTTCTCATCATTTACTCTGCCGAGGCCCTTAAGAATTCTATATGTTTCAATGAGATCACCACTCATTCTTCTAAACTCCAGTGAGTAGAGTCCCAGTCTATTTAATATTTGCTCATAACACAGTCCCTCCATACAGGGGATCATCTAAGTGAACCTTCTCTGAACTGCCTCCAATGAAATAATATCTTTCCTTAAATAAGGGGACCAAAACTGCTCACAGTGCTCCAGTTGTGGTCTCACCAATATCTTGTACAGTTGCAGTAAGACCTCTCTACTCTTATATTCCAATCCCCTTGAAATAAAGGTTACATTCCATTTATCTTCCTGATTACCTGCTACAGCAGAGTACTAGCTCTCTGTGTTTCATGCAAAAGTATCATACTATCATAGTATCAGAATAATCGGAGCAGGAATAGGCCATTTGGCCCTTCGGGTCTGCTCCACCATTCATTAAGATCATGGCTGATCTATCCATCATCTCAGCTTGCGTTATCCCCATAACCCTTAATTCCCCTACCATGCAAAA
>NW_025186279.1:1492-2932 GCF_004010195.1 Chiloscyllium plagiosum | reverse complement strand
AGTGGAGTGGTGAACAGTTAGCGGGTTTGGGGTAGAGTGGTCAGTAGTTAGCGGGTCTGGAGTGGAGTGGTCAGTGGTTAGTGGGTTTGGAGTGGAGTGATCAGCAATTAGTGGGTCTGGAGTGGAGTGATCAGCAGTTAGTGGGTCTGTACTGGAGTGGTCAGCAGTTAGTGGGTCTGTGGTGGAGTGGAGTGGGCAGCATTTAGAGGGTCTGGAATGGAGTGGTCAGTAGTTAGTTGGTATGGAGTGGAGTGGTGTGGTCAGTAGTTAGCGGGTCTGGAGTGGAGTGGTCAGTGGTTAGTGGGTTTGGAGTGGAGTGTTCAGCAGTTAGTGGGTCTGGAGTGGAGTGGAGTGGTCAGTAGTTAGCGGGTCTGGAGTGGAGTGGTCACTAGTCAGTGGGTTTGGAGCGAAGTGGTCAGCAGTTATCGGGTCTGGACTGGAGTGGAGTGGTGAACAGTTAGCGGGTTTGGAGTCGTGTGGTCAGTAGTTAGCGGGTCTGGAGTGGAGTGCAGTGCTCAGCAGTTAGCAGGTCTGGATTGGAGTGGTCAGTAGTTGGTGGGTCTGGAGTGGAGTGATCAGCAGTTATCGGGACGGAACTGGAGTGGAGTGGTGAACAGTTAGCGGGTTTGGAGTGGTGTGGTAAGTAGTTAGCGGGTCTGGAGTGGAGTGGTCAGTGGTTAGTGGGTTTGGAGTGGAGTGTTCAGCAGTTAGTGGATCTGGAGTGGAGTGGTCAGTAGTTAGCGGGTCTGGAGTTGAGTGGAGTGGTCAGTCGTTAGCAGATCTGGAGTGGAGTGGTCCGTAGTTAGCGGGTCTGGAGTGGAGTGGAGTGGTCCGCAGTTAGTGAGTCTGGAGTGGAGTGGAGTGGTCAGCAGTTAGTGGGTCTGGAGTGGCGTGGTCAGTAGTTAGCGGGTCTGGAGTGGAGTGGTCACTAGTCAGTGTGTTTGGAGTGGAGTGGTCAGTAGTTAACGGGTTTGGAGTGAAGTGGTCAGCAGTTAGTGGGTCTGGAGTGGAGTGGAGTGGAGTGGTCAGCAGTTAGTAGTTCTGGAGTGGTCAGCAGTTAGCGGGTCTGGAGTGGAGTGAAGTGGTCAGTAGTTAGCAGGCCTGGAGTGGAGTGGTCAGTAGTTAGCGCGTCTGGACTGGAGTGGTCAGCAGTTGGTGGGTCTGGGGTGAAGTGGTCAGCAGATCACAGGTCTGGAGTGCAGTGGAGTGTTCAGCAGTTAGCGTGTCTGCAGTGGAGTGGAGTGGTCAGCAGTTAGCGGGTCTGGAGTGGAGTGGTCAGTAGTTAGCAGGTCGGGAGTGGAGTGGAGCGGTCAGAAGTCAGTGGGTCTGGAGTGGAGTGGTCAGTAGTTAGTGGGTCTGTAGTTTAGCGGTCAGGAATTAGCGGGTCTGGAGTGGAGTGGTCAGCAGTTAGTGAGTCTGGAGTGGAGTGGCCAGCAGTTA
>NW_025186279.1:0-1232 GCF_004010195.1 Chiloscyllium plagiosum | reverse complement strand
TGGAGTGGTCAGCAGTTAGCGGGTCTGGAGTGAAGCGGTCAGAAGTTAGTGGGTCTGGAGTGGAGTGGTCAGCAGTTAGTGAGTCTGGAGTGGAATGACCAGCAGTTAGAGGGTCTGGAGTGGAATGGTCAGCAGTTACCGGGTCTGGAGTGGAGTGGAATGGTCAGAAGTTAGCGGGTCTGGAGTGGAGTGGTCAGTAGTTAGTGGGTCTGGAGTGGAGCGGTCAGGAATTAGTGGGTCTGGAGTGGAGTGGTCAGCAGTTAGTGAGTCTGGAGTGGAATGACCAGCAGTTAGAGGGTCTGGAGTGGAATGGTCAGCAGTTACCGGGTCTGGAGTGGAGTGGAATGGTCAGAAGTTAGCGGGTCTGGAGTGGAGTGGTCAGTAGTTAGCGGGTCTGGAGTGGAGTGGTCAGTAGTTAGTGGATCTGGAGTGGACCGGTCAGGAATTAGCGGGTCTGGAGTGGAGTGGTCAGCAGATAGCGAGTCTGGAGTGTTAGTGGATCTGGAGTGGAGCGGTCAGGAATTAGCGGGTCTGGAGTGGGGTGGTCAGCAGTTAGTGAGTCTGGAGTAGCGTGGTCAGCAGTTAGTGGGTCTGGAGAGGAGTGGTCAGCAGTTAGCGTGTCTGGAGTGAAGTTGTCAGCAGTTAGAGGGTGTGGAGTGGAGTGGTCAGCAGTTCGCAGGTCTGGAGTGGAGCGGTCAGCAGTTAGTGTGCCAGGAGTGGAGTGTTCAGGAGTTAGAGGGTGTGGAGTGCAGTGGTCAGCAGCTAGCAGGTCTGGAGTGGAGTGGTCAGTAGTTAGTGTGTCTGAACTGGAGTGGAGTGGTCACGAGTTAGCAGGTCTGGAGTGGAGTGGTCAGCAGTAAGCGGGTCGGAGTGGAGTGGAGTGGTCAGCAGTTAGCGGGTCTGGAGTGGAGTGGTCAGTAATTAGCGGGTCTGTAGTGGAGTGGTCAGCATAGGCGAGTCTGGAGTGGAGTGGAGTGGTCAGCAGATAGCGAGTCTGGAGTGGAGTGGAGTGGCCAGCAGTTATAGGGTCCGGAGTGGAGTGGTCAGCAGTCAGTGGGTCTGGAGTAGAGTGGAGCGTTCAGTAGTTAGCGGGTCTGCAGTGGAGTGGTCAGCAGTTAGCGGGTTTGGAGTGGAGTGGAGTGGGCAGCATTTAGAGGGTCTGGAGTAGCGTGGTCAGTAGTTAGTTGGTATGGAGTGGAGTGGTGTGGTCAGTAGTTAGCGAGTCTGGAGTG
>NW_025186278.1:0-2932 GCF_004010195.1 Chiloscyllium plagiosum | reverse complement strand
CACACCCTCCCTGCTGTCCAGCTCGGTCAGTAAAACACCCTCCCTGCTGTCCAGCTCGGTCAGTAACACACCCTCCCTGCTGTCCAGCTTGGTCAGTAACACACTCTCCCTGCTGTCCAGCTCAGTCAGTAATACACCCTCCCTGCTGTCCAGCTCGGTCAGTAAAACACTCTCCCTGCTGTCCAGCTCGGTCAGTAAAACACTCTCCCTGCTGTCCAGCCCGGTCAGTAACACTCTCTCCCTGCTGTCCAGCCCGGTCAGTAAAACACTCTCCCTGCTGTCCAGTCCGGTCAGTAACACACTCTCCCTGCCGTCCAGCCCGGTCAGTAACACACCCTCCCTGCTGTCCAGCTCGGTCAGTAAAACACTCTCCCTGCCGTCCAGCTAGGTCAGTAAAACACTCTCCCTGCCGTCCAGCCCGGTCAGTAACACACTCTCCCTGCTGTCCAGCCCGGTCAGTAAAACACACTCCCTGCTGTCCAGCTCGGTCAGTAACACACTCTCCCTGCTGTCCAGCCCGGTCAGTAACACACTCTCCCTGCCGTCCAGCCCGGTCAGTAAAACACTCTCCCTGCTGTCCAGCTCGGTCAGTAACACACTCTCCCTGCTGTCCAGCTCGGTCAGTAACACACTCTCCCTGCTGTTCCACTCGGTCAATAACACACTCTCCCTGCTGTTCCACTCGGTCAGTAACACACTCTCCCTGCTGTCCAGCTCGGTCAGTAACACACTCTCCCTGCTGTCCCACTCGGTCAGTAACACACTCTCCCTGCTGTCCAACTCGGTCAGTAACACACTCTCCCTGCCGTCCAGCCCGGTCAGTAATACACTCTCCCTGCTGTCCAGCTAGGTCAGTAAAACACTCTCCCTGCTGTCCAGCTCGGTCAGTAACACACTCTCCCTGCCGTCCAGCCCGGTCAGTAAAACACTCTCCCTGCTGTCCAGCTCGGTCAGTAACACACTCTCCCTGCTGTCCAGCTCGGTCAGTAACACACTCTCCCTGCTGTCCCACTCGCTCAATAACACACTCTCCCTGCTGTCCCACTCGGTCAGTAACACACTCTCCCTCCTGTCCAGCTCGGTCAGTAACACACTCTCCCTGCCGTCCAGCTCGGTCAGTAATACACCCTCCCTGCTGTCCCACTCCGTCAGTAACACACTCTCCCTGCTGTCCAGCTCGGTCAGTAACACACTCTCCCTGCTGTCCTGCTCGGTCAGTATCACAATCTCCCTGCTGTCCAGCTCGGTCAGTAACACACTCTCCCTGCTGTCCAGCTCGGTCAGTAACACACCCTCCCTGCTGTCCCACTCGGTCAGTAACACACCCTCCCTGCTGTCCAGCTAGGTCAGTAACACACCCTCCCTGCTGTCAACCTCGGTCAGTAACACACTCTCCCTGCTGTCCAGCTCGGTCAGTAACACACTCTCCCTGCTGTCCAGCTCGGTCAGTAACACACTCTCCCTGCCGTCCAGCTCGGTCAGTAACACACTCTCCCTGCTGTCCCGCTCGGTCAGTAACACACTCTCCCTGCTGTCCAGCTCGGTAATCTCTGCAGCAGGAACAACATCTCTGCTCCCTCTACCTGAATGGGCCGACTCACCTAAAGCACTGACCATAGTGGCACAGAGCAGGTCACTGAGAGTCTCGGGCAATGGGCTGGAGCGAACTGAAGGGATCTCCTGAGAGTTGTGGGAAACTTTAGTTTCTACAGCGCCTTGTCTAATCTTAGTCTTTACCGAAGCTGCTCCACAGACAACTCTTGAAGCGCAGTGTTAGAATAGGGAAAATGTGACAGCTAATGTATACACAGAAAAACCTCACAAACTGCAACGCCTGATGAATGGGAGGACCCCAGGAAGCCTGGAGGATCAGAGGGACCTTGGTGTGTATGTACCCTGGTCCAGTAATATATGCGGACAGATGAGATTCTCTTTATTAGCCCAGTTTAAGAGCAGGGAGGTAATGCTGGAACTGTATAAAATTGTGGTTAGGGCACAGCTAGAATATTGACATCCACTTGATGGCAGGGATGTGGGAACACTGGCGAGGGGACAGAGGCAGTTTACCAGGATGTTGTCAGGGCTGGAGAGTTGGCTGTGGTGAAAGATTGGACAGACTGGGGTTGTTTTCTTTCAAGTTGAAAAGTGTGGTGCTGGAAAAGCACAGCAAGTCAGGCAGCATCTGAGGAGCAGGAGAGTCAATGAATCGGGCATAAACCTTTCATCAGAAATGTGTCCAAAATGTTGACTCTGCTGCTTCTCGGGTGCTGTCTGACCTGCTGTGCTTTTCCAGTGCCACCCTCTCGACTCTGATCTCCAGTATCTGTAGTCCTCACTCTCTCCTAGTTGTTTTCCTTAGAACGGAGGAGATTGAGAGAAGATATGATTGAAATGTACAAAATTATGAGGGGCACAGGATAGACAGGAAGAAACTTCTCCCCTTCATTTAAGGGACAGTATGGTGGCTCAGGGGTTAGCACTGCTGCCTCACAGCGCCAGAGACCAGGGTTCAATTCCAGCCTTGGGCAACTGTCTGTGTGGAGTTTGCAATTCTCCCTGTGTATGTGTGGGTTTCCTCCCACAGAATGTGCAGGTTAGGTGGATTGGCCATGTTAAATTGCCCATAGGTTCAAGGGGTGGCCAGGCCAGGTGGATTAGCCATAGGAAATGTGGGATTATAGGGTTAGGATCTGGGTGGGACGATCGTCGAAGGATCGGTGCAGACTTTATGGTTGAATAAGTCTTTCCACACTGTAAGGATTTATCAATGATAAATGACTGGAGAGGTATATTGAAGGTGAGGGGCAGGAAGTTTCCAGGGCAAATCAGGAAAAATGTTTTCACCCAGAGGGTGGTGGGAATCAGGAACTGGCTGCCTGTAAGGGTGGGAGAGGCAGAAACTCTCTCAGCACTGAAGAAGTATTTGGATGGT
>NW_025186277.1:2192-2932 GCF_004010195.1 Chiloscyllium plagiosum | reverse complement strand
ATTGCATTTGAGGATTTCTAACTTGTTCTCTCTCATTATCTTTCCTACACGGTGCTTAAGTCATTGACACATGATCCAGAGCAAGAGAATAATAATCTATTGATATCTGCTTGCCTCATGTCTTTTAGAGAAGTCAATGAATCATCCTTCCCTGATCAGGTCCCTGATTGACTGCAAACCCACAGCAATGTGTTTTATTCTTTAATGTCGTGTGGAACAACTGATCCAATCACTCAGTTCAATATTGGCAAAAGATTCCGGCCTGATCAGGGCTGCACATATCAAATGAGGGAGAACAAAAGGAACGATCGCTCCCTTCCTTTGCCTGTTTCCAAAATTCCTGAAGGTCATTTCCATTCAGGTCGGTGACCATTCCCTGTTTCAAGCGCACTCTTTCTGATTGAGTCTCTCCCGATGTGTGATGTTTATCTCCACGGTACCTCTGGTGCTAGCCTAACTGATGCTCAAATACAGATGTCAGGAACTTTCAAATCCATGTCAGTGGCAATGCACAGAGAAACAATTGGCTTTTATGTCTCAAGAAAGACACGGCGATGGGCAAGTGAGTGCATGTAATTATTGTGACCATTCGTGAGAGGGTTTTGAGGCAGTATTTGGGGTATCATGGACAGATTTTCACTCCTTCAAAAAGAATGATCTCGTTGTGACAGAGGCATTGTAAACCAGACTAAGCCCTGCGATCATGGAGCCAGAAGGAATGAAGATTAATGTGAAGCGTT
>NW_025186277.1:0-1963 GCF_004010195.1 Chiloscyllium plagiosum | reverse complement strand
TAGCTCACTATCCTCCATATGCCTATCCAATGCCCATAATGAGGGAGAGTCCACCACTGCTACTGGCAGGACATTCCATGAACTCACGACTCGCTGAGTAAAGAACCTACCCCTAACATCTGTCCTATACCTACCCCCTTAATTTAAAGCTATGCCCCCTTGTAATAGCTGACTCCATACGTGCAAAAAGATTTTCACAGTCAACCCTATCTAAACCCCTAATCATCTTGTACACCTCTATCAAGTCACCCCTAAACCTTCTTTTCTCCAGTGAAATCAACCCCAATGAAGACTCATTGTTTTCGAAATATAAACTGAGAATGTGATAAATTCCATCGATTGTACTTTTTTTAAAGTACGGGATATTTTATTCTGTATTTTAAGTGCCTTTGAGGTTACAACCGTCATTTAAGTACTGGCTTAATATCAGGGTCATTCACTCTTATCAATGCAGTTGGGCTTACGTTCTTCGTTAATATTAATAGGTTCGACGAACCGCTTTCTTCTCACAGAGGGTAAGGAATGTCAGCAATTCTCTGGTTTAGCGAGTTAGGGGAAGGAGAACACTGAAAGCATTTAAAGAGGAGGTCGATGGATATTTGACCTGTGCGGGTGTAAAGAACTGGACATTAAAGAGAGGTTGATGCCAACAATATGTCACCCATGATCTTATACAATGGTATGAGCGTCCGAATTACCCACCCTTGTTTCTTCTGTCCTCATAGTTTGTAATTGGAAAGTTGTTTGGTATGATTTTCCTCAAAGTGCCGGTATTAAATGTTGAGTTCAGTGAGAGAAAAGTATTTTGTGAGCCGCCTCTATGCGTGGTATGTGGCCGATGTTCGGAGGAAATCTGGATCTACAACAGGACCCAACAATGAAACACTAGTTGCAGAGAGGAGAAACACTGTAAAGAGTTAAGAGGCCTCTTTCGTGCCCAGCCTGGAGTAGCCAATCACATTTTCCAACGCATACAGAACCATGTGTAACAGTCTTGAGTGACGGAATGATATCCTGTGTTACTGTGGACTAGGTATTTGGAGGAAATAATTTCCATCTGCTTCTGTGCAGGCGGTTCTATGGGACTGAATGGAACATGGGAACTGAGGAACAGGAGTGGCTCATTGGACACGTTTTTAATGCTCCACGAAGAAGGAAGAGTGAATAAATAATTCGGTTGTAAGATTACAGAATGAATAAACAGAAGTTGTTCCTTTTAGTCAACATGTCAGCTTCCTTAATGTCAGAAACCTGGGAATGTAGACTGGAGAGCAAGGAAATAACAGAACTATGATACAGCAACTTGAGTACTGCCTTCACATGAAAAATACCTCACTATTAAAGCTTTCCCAGCAACAGGATAAAATCTAAGTCTGATGAGAAAAGGAAATAGAATGAAATTAGTAAGTATGCCTATTTGGAAAGCATTTTGGAAAAGAAAGGAATGGACATAGGAAACGTACATTTATGAAATGGGAAAAATATTTAAGAAACCGACTGGTAGATATACTGGGGAGAAGCAATAGAGGTAAAAAATTTGATTTTCAGAAATAGTTTTGAGAGACTTCTAAATCCAATGTGCAAAGTAAAATTATATGGTTTTGCGGATGATGTATGGACATAGTGTTAAGCTGACAGGAAACAGTGAGTAGGAAAAAAATGGATGCTTGTTTGGAGTGCAAGGCATCACAATGCGCGATGCTTGGGCCCCAGATAGTGTCAATATATCAATCATTTGGTTGAGGGTATCATATGCAATATTTCGAAAGCTGTTGATGGCTATTACCAATGTCGGATTGTCAGTGGGTGAGAATCCTGCGAAAAAGCTCAAGGAGACAGAGACAAGTGAAGTGAATGGGAAAATACATGGCAGATGAAGAGCATTGTGGATAGATGTGACATTGTGTATTTTGCTGGGAACAATAGGACTCATCATCCAATTGAAAAGGGATTGATTGAGAAA
>NW_025186276.1:0-2932 GCF_004010195.1 Chiloscyllium plagiosum | reverse complement strand
ACACACATTCTCACACACACACAGATATTCCTACACACACACACTCTCATACACATACAGGCAGTCCGACACACACACACACTGTCTTACACACCAAGGGTTTCAGGGAATTTTATATACAGAATAACAGATACCCCGCAGTGATTAACAGACTGGAATCTAACTGAGGGGTTCAGGATGGTTTATATACGGAATAACCGCCACCCCAGAGAGAGTTACAGACTGGAATCTAATCGAGGTGTTCAGGGTGGTTTATATACAGAATAACAGATACCCCGGAGTGAATTACAGCCTGGAATCTGATCGAGGGCTTCAGTGTGGTTTATATACAGAACAGATATCCCGGAGTGATTACAGACTGGAATCTAATCGAGGGGTTCAGGGTGGTTTATATACAGAATAACAGATACTCCGGAGTGAGTTAGAGCCTGGAATCTAATCGAGGGGTTCAGGGTGGTTTATATACAGAATAGCAGATACCCCGGAGTGAGTTACAGACTGGAATCTAATCGAGGGGTTCAGGGTGGGTTATATACAGAATAACAGATACCTCGGAGTGAGTTATAGCCTGGAGTCAAATCGAGGGGTTCAGTGTGGTTTATTTGCAGAATAACAGATACCCCGGAGTGAGTTACAGACTGGAATCTAATCAAAGTGTTCAGGGTGGTTTATATACAGAATAACAGATATTCCGGAGTGAGTTACAGTCTGGAACCTGATCGAGGGGTTCAGAGTGTTATAGATCCAGAATAACAGATACCCCGGAGTAAGTTACAGCTTGGAATATAATCGAGGGGTTCAGGGTGTTTTATATTCAGAATAAAAGATACCTCGGTGTGAGTTACAGTCTGGAATCTAATTGAGGGCTTCAGGGAGGTTTCTCTACAGAATAACAGATAGCTCGGAGTGAGCTACAGCCTGGAATCTAATTGAGAGATTCAGGGTTGTTTGTATACAGGATAACAGATACCCCAGAGAGAGTTACAGACTAGAAACTGATCGAGGCGTTCAGGGTGGTTTATATACAGAATAACAAATACCCCGAAGTGAGTTACAGACTGGAATCTAATCGAGGGGTTCAGGATGGCTTATCTGCACTCTAACAGATTCCTCAGAATGAGTTACAGACTGGAATCTAGTCAAAGGTTTCAGGGTGGTTTATATACAGAATAACAGATTCCTCGGAGTGAGTTACAGACTGGAATCTAATCGAGGGGTTCAGGGTGCTGTATATGCAGAATAACAGATACTCTGGAATGAGTTACAAACTGGAATCTAATCGAGGGTTTTAGAGTGGTTTGTGTACAGAATAACATATACCATGGAGTGAGTTACAGCCTGGAATCTAATCGCTGGGTTATATACAGAATAACAGATGCCCAGGAGTGATTTACAGACTGGCATCTAATCGAGGGGTTCAGGATGGTTTTTATACAGAATAGCAGACACCTCGGAGTGAGTTACAGTTTGGAATCTAATAGAGGTGTTCAGGGTACAGAATAACAGATACCCTAGTGCGAGTTACAGACTGGAATCTAATCGAGGGGTTCAGGGAGTTTTCCCCACAGAATAACAGATTCCCCAAAGGGAGTTACAATCTGGTATCAAATTGAAGGGTTCAGGGTGGTTTATATACAGAATAACAGATTCCCCAAAGGGAGTCACAATCTGGTATCAAATTGAAGGGTTCAGGGTAGTTTATATGCAGAATAACAGATATACACAAATGAGTTACTGTCTGGAATCTTATCGAGCGGTTTAGGGTGGTTTACATACAGAATAACAGATACCCGGAGTGAGTCACAGACTGGAATCTAATCGAGGGCTTCAGTGTGGTTTATATACAGAATAACAGATACCCCGTATTGAGTTCCAGACTGGAATCCGATCTGTTTATGTACAGAATAACAGATACACCGTAGTGAGTTACAGACTGGAATCTAATCGAGGGTTTCAGGATGATTTACATACAGAATAACAGATACACCAGAGTGAGTTACAGCCTGGAATCTAATCAAGGGGTTCAGGGTGGTTTATATACAGAATAACAGATACACCGTAGTGAGTTATAGCCTGGACTCTAATCGAGGGCTTCAGTGTGGTTTATATGCAGAATAACAGATACATCAGAGTGAGTTACAGACTGGAATCTAATCAAGGGGTTCAGGATGGTTTATATACAGAATAACAGATACCCCGGAGTGAGTTACAGACTGGAATCTAATCGAGGGGTTCAGGGTGGTTTATATACAGACTAACAGATACCCCGGAGTGTGTTATTGCCTGGGGTCTAATCGAGGTGTTCAGGCTGGTTTATATACAGACTAACAGATACCCCGGAGTGAGTTATAGCCTGGAGTCTAATCGAGGGCTTCAGTGTGTTTTATATGCAGAATAACAGACACCCCGTATTGAGTTACAGACTGGAATCTGATCGAGGGTTTCAGGGTGGTTTATATACAGAATAACAGATACCCCGGAGTGAGTTACAGCCTGGAATCTAATCGAGGGGTTCAGGGTGGGGTTTATACAGAATAACAGATACCCCGAAGTGAGTTCCAGACTGGAATATGATCGAGGGGTTCAGGGTGGTTTATGTACAGAGTAACAGATACCCGGGATTGAGTTACAGACCGGCATGTATTCGAGGGGTTCAGCGTGGCTTATATACAGAATAACAGATACCCCGGAGTGAGTTACAGTCTGGAATCTAATCGAACGGTTCAGGCTGGGTTATCTCCAGAATAACAGATACCCCGGAGTGAGGTACAGACTGGAATCTAATCGAGGGGTTCAGGGTGGTTGATATACTGAATAAACACCAATCCGTTTTGAGTTACAGCCTGGAATCTAATTGAGGGGTTCTGGGTGTTTTATATACAGCATAACAGATACCACGGAGTGAGTTACAGACTGGAATCTAATCAAGGGG
>NW_025186275.1:1696-2932 GCF_004010195.1 Chiloscyllium plagiosum | reverse complement strand
AATCCAAGATTTTCCAACCTCTCCCAATCCAGGCCAGATCCTGGTAAACCCATTTCCACCCTCTCCAAAGCCTCCACATCCCCCTTATAATGCAGTGCTCAAAACAGCACACAATACTGCAAAGGTGGCCTGATGACAGTTTTATATTCAGTCCCCTGACCGAAGAAGGCAAGCCTGCCATCCACCTCCTTCACCACATTCAGGGAGCTGTGAACTTGCACCTCTGTATATTAATGCTGCTCAGGGCACTTCCTTTTAGTGTATACATTCCTCTTACAATGAGCCGCCCAAAACGCATCACGTCACACTTGTCTGAATTAAAACCTATCTGCAATTTCTCCGCATAACCTTCCAACTGATCGCGTCCTTGATGTTTCCTTTGACAACATTCTTCACGATTCACAACTTCTTCACTTTGTGCCATCTACAAACTTGCTAATTAAATCGTTTACATTTTCAGGCTAATCATTTATATGTATTACAAACAACAGATGTCCCAGCTCTGACCCTTGTGGAACAGAGGCACTGGTCACAGACCTCCAGCCGGTAACATACCCCTGCACTCTGTTGCGGGGAGAAGTATCAAAGAGGAACCTTGAGTTCTGTGCTGAGAAGCACGACCAATGTTTATTCAGAGCTCCTTACTAATGCATGATGGAAGAGTTCCCTCTCTGGAATTCTATGGCTCCCCCAGCCAAGTCCAGCATTTTTATGTGTTTCTTTCATACGTTCCATTAATACTTCCCCCCTGACCCGATCTCCTGGGTTCGGGATGTCAGCTCGGATGTTTGTGAGCTCCCTTTCCCAGTCTCTGATTCTCTGTCCGTCTGCAACTTCCCCTCTCAGCTCATGCAGTTGCTTTGTCAGTTCTTTCACAAATGTTTTCACCCTATCCTTCCCATTGTACATCTCCTGCCCTCCCACTACCATACCCTCTGGCAGCTGCATAGTCCATCCGGTCACTAATTCAAAGGGGGATTGCTCAGTTCCCTTTTCTGGGGTTGAAGTCAGTTTCATTAGGATTGTGGGGAGTACACTAACCCATCCCTGCCTGTCTCTGTCAGGGCCTTAGTCAGACTAGCTTTCAGTGTCTGCTTCATTCCTTCTACTATGCCTGAGCTCTGGGGGTGGTATGTGAGATGGGATTTATGCTCAGTACCAAACAGGCCACAGAGCTGCTTAACTTAGTTTCCTGGAACGTGTGTCCCTTGGTCAGAATCTGCAGGGGAATGCTCC
>NW_025186275.1:0-1470 GCF_004010195.1 Chiloscyllium plagiosum | reverse complement strand
CATCCGATATTGCATTTTATCCTGCTCAGTATGGGCCAGCCCATGATATGTTTTTCATAATGTTTGTCTTATACAGTGGCACTGCTGGATCATCCTATGTCCTATTACTGCCCCACCCTTTTCCCATTCCCGTTTCTCCTGCTGTAGGGCTGTTTCTGGAAATGTCTTTAAACTTTTCTTTCTTGCTTCTGAAGCTACTGCCACTGCATCCTCCTCAAATGTCTGCACTGTTTCAGTCAGTATGCTCACCCATGCTCACTACCCCGTTGGTGTGGGCTTTCTACTTTCCTGTGAGCTCTAATCTTCATTATTGCTGCTTCACTGGGAAAGTTAGCTGCTTCCACTAACTCTCTGACCTGTTCTTCATGCTCAATGTGGCCCCCAGACAGGGTGATGTACCTTCACCGAGCCCAGTCCTGAACTATACCAAAGGCATGCTGACTGTGTGCATTTTGCCTCCCTCACCCCTGGTGAATGACCGCGCTTCTGCCAGGGCTCGTGATGGGTCTCTATTTCTGGATAATTCCTCACAAAATTCCCACAATAATTAAACAATCCTAAAGTTGGCCTGATCCCTTTACAGTGTGCGGGTGGATAGTTTTATAATCATAGTTTTTGTTCCCGCTGGGACTATCCCCTCTCCCTTCCTGATTTGATCTCCCCAATATGATGTCCCAGTTCCATCTCTCCCTACCTTCCCAGTTGCACTCTCTATGCGTTAATTTTAAGCCTGGCCTGGCGAACCTGATCCAATACTCTGTATAATATCTGGATATGTTCTTTGTCACTGTTTGAGGTGATGACGTGTTGGTAAGATCAGTGTGACTAAATCCATCAAACACACATCGGTGGGATATACTGGAATATTGCAGGATCCCTGAGGTAATAGTATCCTGGTCGCCTGTTCTCCTCAGTCAGTAAACACCACTTTCATCTGCAATTCAATGTCCACAGGTATGGACCCAGACTATTTCCAGCTTCTGTCAATCTGTCACTCTCACAATTATTGCCCCCTCATCCCCAGTTTTGTTGAGATCCTGTTTGTGTGGGGAGTGAGAGGACCGTCGATCTCTACAGGGTCGATAGATAACAACCCACTTTCCTGTTTGAGTTACGCACACTGCTGAGTGAGTCCGAGCTATAACCCAACAGATTCTTTGATTGTCCCAGTCTCCCTGCAATGTAGCTACTCCGGAGAGGTTGCCTCTCCTTTTCTTTCTGTCCCAGTCCTGGCCGGAGCATCCCCATGTTTAAATTCGGGTGTTGATGTCAATAGTTGCCATTTTAGAATAAATAGGAGCAACTCCCAGAAGGTCCCTTCTTGAGTTTCACACCTCCATATCTGAATACGTTTTGTCATACTCCCGGTCTACATCGGGGCAGGCTTGCTTCATCCAGCTTCCTAGGTTCCCTCTCCGACTGCTCTCATTTTAGTGGTTGAAGGGGTGAGGGGTAAATCCTTATCGGTAA
>NW_025186274.1:0-2932 GCF_004010195.1 Chiloscyllium plagiosum | reverse complement strand
AGCAAGGGAAGAGATTGATGAGCCTTTGGCGTCGATCTTCACATCATCGTTGTCTACAGGAATAGTGCCTGTGGATTGGAGCATAGCATATGTTGTTCCCGTGTTCAAAAAGTGTCGTAGAGACAACCCTGGTAATTACAGACCAGTGAGTCTCACTGCAGTTGTTGGTAACGTGTTGCAAAACGTTATTATAGTTAAGATTTATGACCATCTAGAAAAGAATAATCTGATCAGGGACAGTCAGCACGGTTTTGTGATGGGTAGGCCTTGCCTAACGAATTTTATTGACTTTTTTGACAAAGTCACCAAACAGGGAGATGACAGTAAACCGGTTGATGTGGTGTATATGGGTTTCAGAAAGTTGTTCGATAAGGTTCCCCACAGTAGGCTGTTATACAAAATGCGGTGGAATGGAATTGTGGGAGAGATTGCAGCTTTGATCATTATTTGGCTTGCCAATAGAAAACAGTGTTGTAGTTGATGGAAAATGTTCTTCTTGGTGCCCAGGTACTGGCGACGTACCACAAGGGTCGGTGTTAGGTCCACTGCTGTTACATGAGATCTAACCTTGCCAATCAGCCTCCCATGGGGAACAATGTTGAACGCCTTACTGAAGTCCATATAGATCACATTTACTGCTCTGCCCGCATCAATCTTCTTTGTTACTTCTTCAAAAAACTCAATCAAATTTGTGAGACACGATTTCCCACGCACAAAGCCATGTTAACTGTCCCGAATCAGTTCTTGTCTTTCCAAATACATGTATATTCTGTTCCTCAGGATTCCCTCCAACAATTGGAGTATTCTTGGCAGATGCAGTTTCATGTCGGGAATGCGAGGTCATGTACTTGGTTGGGAAGAATCAAAAGACACGCTACTATTAAAATCGATAGAAATGCAAAAAAAGTGCGGTGCAGAGGAGTCTCAGTGTTCTTGTACATGAAACGAACAAAGGTTAATCACATATTTATTTCCTGCTGGCAAAAGAAAGCCTTTTCTGATGCTCACAATTAAAGAGATGGTTTCCAAGAAAATAGGAAAATTAAGTCGCCAGTAGAGTAATCAATTAACAAGATATCCCTCGTGATGTTTTATGGGACATGTGGGATTTTTTGATTATGGTTCTCCAAACGTTTTTACAATGGAACCGAGAGTTTTAGATGGGAAGTTAAGATCACGCATGACTATTGCCATTTTTCTCACTCACACACAATATTTTTTCCTTGTACGATTTATTTCGCTTTGTGGTTACTGCGAGTGGGCTTGTAAACTACACATGCTTGTGAGTTCATTCCTCACTGTTCCTCAACTCCAGCCAAACAGACTTTACATCCTTATTTCCTGAATCAAGGTAATCTCTAACCATTACATAGATGTCATTAAAACTTCGGTATTTCACACGCCTCTGTATATCGTCTTACAATATTAATTGATCCTTTACTGTATTGCAGTTGCGCATAAGAAGAGAAAAATAGCATCGAGAATGGTGGACCTCCGCTTCACACACCCGTTATTGAAGCGAAAATGCAGATTACTGCCCATAATACGATCATGGAAGCATGTGCCTCACCCTCAGGAAACACAGAATAAGTGCAGTGCCACAGGGCATGTCAGGGACAGCACCAGAAAGACAACAGACATGCTCCTATGAGCTCCTATTTTGGATATATTTCTCAATGAGCAATAGAGTGTTCCATGTGTTCCATCAGGAGTTACCTCACACAAGGAAGTAACCAGTGTTGCAGACGGTCATATCATCCGAGTTCCAAGCCCTGGAATCAGAGACATTCAATATTCTGTGCATAACTGCAAGGAACAACTGTCTGAGGCGTTTACAGTCCAGATGAAATTATGAATGCAGCTCTCTAGTTGTCAGCCTCTTTCTCCGATGTCGTGTTTCGTGCAGTCCCAGCGTGGAATCTCGTCAACCACGTTTGATCTGCACATGATGCGTATTGGGCCTTGTTTTCTCGTGAGTTGTTGTCTGAGTGAGGCTCTCGGTTTCTGTGCTGCCATAAGTCCGAGTGTTCGGAGGAGTCTGGATATCGTTTTCCAGAATTTGTTTTTAATACAGGGAAGCATGATTTAAAAATTACCTCAAAGCATATCCTCGTTGCGAACTTAGTGTGCCATGCATTTGCGAACGAAGGTGTGTGGATATTGGTTTTTTGCAAAGAATTTGTGTGGGCGTCAGTCCAGCAGTCCCTAGTAGCAATACGTACAAACGGCAAGGGCCACACATTCGACTAGAATAGCACAACAATAATAGGACAGGGCAAGCAGAAGACAGCCAGACAATTCCTGGAAGCAGGGCACTCATCCACGGATTCCATCCGTTGGACCCAATCTGAAATCCCAACAAACGGAAGCAGCGGGAATGAAACCAAATGAATTCGTACCAAAACATGAGAGCAGCGCTTCACAGGAACCTCTGCAGCGCTGAGAATGTCACCCAGACTGGCGAGGAAAAGTCTGCAAACCATCTTCCTCGCGTCACCAAACTTTTCAAAAAGAACTCCAGAAGCATCCGAACTTCACATCTTTCTGCTCTAAAACACTCCGCTTTTCCACAACAGAAAATTGCACACTCAACTACCGGGTGTAAGATGAGAATAACAGCCTCTACACTACCAAGGGCGGCAGTAAGAGCGAGGGGAAATAGCTGCCACTGTCATTCCACAGCTACAAACGGTCTCTTTGAAAGGTGCATTTTCGTATGAATGTCGGGACAGCAGTCGAATATGGGAACTAAACAGCCTGCGCTGTGTATTCATATTCTGGACAATGTGAGTTGTTCACAGTTTTCCCTGAAAGTGAGTGGACGTTGTTATTTCACCGCTGTTGTGAAGCCAGATCCTGCACTGAATCTGCTCCCTCGTTTTTTGTTGTTGTGGCTAACAGGTGGGCAATCGCAACGTGAAACTTTGTTATA
>NW_025186273.1:0-2931 GCF_004010195.1 Chiloscyllium plagiosum | reverse complement strand
GGATGGCAGTGAGTGTCATGCTGAGGGCAGTGAGTGTCAGGCGGGGGGCTGTGTGTAGACAGTGGTGAGGGTCAGGCTGGGCGGTTTGTGGACGGCAGTGAGGTTCAGGCTAGGAACGGTGTGTAGACGGCAGTGAGGGTCAGGCTGGCATCAGTGAGAATCAGGCTCTGGGGCGGTGTGTGGACAGCGGCGAAGGTCAGGCTGGCAGCAGTGAGAATCAGGCTCTGAGGCGGTGTGTGACGGCGGCGAAGGTCAGGCTGGAGGTGATTTGGTGCAAAGGCAATCAATTTAAATGTAAGAGTGCTCCTATTTCATATTGAGGTGAGGTTGCTCCTTTGTTCTGAAAGTTGTGCTAACTGTGGCATTCTCATCTGTAGGGCCCATGTTTATTGGGAACAGAGATGGACAGGGAGTTCAGCCACAGTCAGGTCAGCTCTGATCTGTCTGAATGGTGTAGCAGGGACCGAATGGCCAACTGGTGCTCTTACCTCCCGTGTAATGCCACACAACACTTATCTCAGTGAATTCCTCAAGGCTCTTACTGAGGCACAGGAATAAACCATTTAGCCCCTCTAAAGAGTTGCATAGGAACTTGTATTCAACATTAACAGCGTACTGCACAGTGTACCAAGGAGGTGATGCAAGTCTTTTAAACAACTCCTCCTCATTTGAACAGATTATGTGTATACGTAGGGCTGGCTGTTTTAATATGTTTTGGGTGGAAGTTGGAGAAGTGAAGCATTGTGAGGTTATCCGTGGGTTTGCAGTAGAGTGAGGTGCCCATCCTTGATGGAGATACATGTGTCCAACAATGAAACAGTACAGAGTAGTCCATTGTGAGTTTGATGGTGGGATGAAACTTGTTGATATCACTGTGTAGTTTTATCAGTGATTCCTCGCCATGGGTCCAGAGGAAGAAAATGTCGTTGATGTACCTGGTCTATAGTGTTGGTTGGAGGACCTGCGTAGAGAAGAAGACTTGTTCAGACTTGTGCCTAAAAATGTTGGCATATTAGGGTGCAAATTTGGTCCCCGTGGTTGAACCGTGTGTCTGGAAAAGGTGAAGACATTGTAATTGCGGATAAAGTGGATGAGTTGTAGGACGGTGCTCGGAAATTGGCAGTTGTTGCTCGTCTTTAAAGAACTACCAAACCTCAACAGGTGAAGGGGTAAATGCAGGGGAATGGGTCGGTGTGGACTTGTTGGGCCGAAGGGCCTATTTCCACTCTGTAAGTAATCTAATCTAATCTAAACTAAAGGAAAGAGAGAAGAATGAATAAAGAACAGTACAGCACAGGAACAGGCCCTTAGGCCTACCAAGACTGCTCACATTTGATGCCTTTCCAAATGAAAAACCTTTTACCTTTTCATGGTCCATTTCCTTTGATTCCCTACCTATTCAAGAAATTGCTATTGTATCCACCTCCACCATTACCTTTCAGAAGCGCATTTCAGGCACTTATCACCATCGGTGTAAAAAAGCTGTCTCACATCTCCTTTAAACTTTTCCTCTTACCTTAAAACTATGTCCCCTTGTAATTGAGATTAGTATCCTGGGAAAAAGGCTCTGACTATCCGCAGTAATAGCTGGGGCTCTGATTGAAAGTGAAGTGATATTATCACAAACCCACTGACTCTCCTGAAGTCAGCACCTTTCATGGAGAACACTCAACATTTCTGGTCAAATTATTTGTGGCTGGAAGAAAATAGGAGCAGTTGAATCTGGATATAACAAAGGTGCAGATGATGATTTATTCAGCAGCTAGACTGAGACAAAATCGGAGACTTGAGATATTGTGGAGTTGATAGTGAACAGGATTGGTGATGGAGAAAATATGGAAATAGATATCAGCTTAGAGCCGAAGAACTTGTTGGAATTACAAGCAGTTTGTTTCCACTTCAGATATTGGCATTAAAATTGTTTGGTTAGGAATGGAGTTTGTGGACAGAAGTCATGGCAACGGCTTCTTCCTTTTTTCAGCATTTAAATTATGAGGACAGTAAGTTAATTCAACAAAGTTTATTGAATTTGCAATCAGATAGAAAGCATTACCAGGAGAATAGTGAGGAGAGGATAGAAATCAGCTTGAAGCAGCCAAAGCACTCGTAAGATACACCCAATCTTGAGGAAGATTGTAAAAACCCAAATATAAACCCCTGGTCCGTATTGGAACATTCCAGTCTATTGTTGTCATATTCTGGTCCATTGTTGGAACACTCTAGTGCATTGTTCTCAGACTCTGATCTCTGCTCTCCCCCACTCTTGAACTGTTGATCCTGGTTAGTGCTGAAAGTGAAGATCCTACTGATACTATGTGATAATATTGTAAGAGCCCCTTATTAATAAAGAAGTAAACCTTTTAGTGAAATAATTTGATGAATGGAGACTGACATTAACTACAATCATGGAAAGAACAGGTTCACTTCACCCCATTCAAACCAATTTGTTTTATAACATGGTAAATTAATACATTTGCTCAGTCTGGATGGGATGTCGGAGTGTTTCTGAGGGATGGACACAGCAGCAAAGTGATTGATCTTAAATATTTAATGGTCCATAGATATGGAAGTGTGATCAGAGGACTGAAGAGTGTTCAATTACCATCTCTTTTCATAAAAGAGACAAACCCTATAATAAAGAATAGCCAATATAATATAATTAAAATATTGAGAATAATTCCAGAGTCTACCATTTGGGGAGATTAATTTGTTCCTCAGAAACATTGGATTTACAAGAAGCAATTAGAATAGAGATGCAAATGGAGAACACATGCATAGACTAGAAAGGTCAATTTATTAAGCTAGTACCAGAGCAGCTCAATGAAGATGGTGCTGTAGATTTACCTCAACTAAAATACAATCAAGGGTCATTGTCGTGGAAATTAAATCTACTCAACGATTAGCAGGAGGAAAGAAAGGATCTTTATTTTG
>NW_025186272.1:0-2931 GCF_004010195.1 Chiloscyllium plagiosum | reverse complement strand
AACATTCATGGCGTGCACTCACATCGTAACACCCAGCGTCCACATAGGAATGGGACACAAATGATCCCGAATAGATTCGAATCCCAAGTCTTACTGTAGTTCGACATTTGTCACATCTCCCCTCACCCTCCCCCACATACAGGAGTAAACAGATCAATTTCCCCACCAATACAGTCCAAGTAGAGTTCATTATTGCTGTCTTTTCAGTTTTACCGACAACGGCTTGTCCCCTTGCTCGCATGTCCAGGTGCTTTCTTCTTCAGGCGGAACAGGCCCCTTTATCCTTGATGCGTGGACCCACCCTTTTTCTTTCGTCCGAACAGCTGCTTCAGTTGTTAACAGAACCAGGAACGGTCCTTCCCACCGCGGCTGGAGCTTTTCGGTCTTCCAGGTCTTAACAAGTATCCAATCTCCGGGCTCCACCTTATGCAGGAGGAAGCCAGGAGACCTTTCCTCCGGAGTTCTGCAAAAGAACGGGATAAGGCCAGTAAATAGGTTCGGATAAATACATCCCCCCCTTGTAGAGTGGGACATCGATCAACCTTACTCCAATACGGTAATCCGAACAGCATTTCATAGGGGGAAACCCCGACATCTCGGCGAAGTGCCGTACGTATACTCAATAGGGCAATGGGCAGGCACTTTGGCCAGGGTAACTTAGTTTCTAACATCAGTTTAGTCAATTGGGTCTTGAGCGTGCCATTCATTCTCTCAACTCGACCCGAACTCTGAGGATGCCAGGGTGTGTGGAATTTCCATTGGATACCCAGGGCAGTACAGATCAAATGGTGTAGCTTAGAAATAAAATGCGTCCCGCAGTCGGAGTCGATAGATTCCATTATGCCATATCTCGGGATTATGTTCTCTAACAACAGTCGGGCCACGGTTGGTGCATCATCTTTGGCAGTTGGGAAAGCCTCTACACAGTGAGTGAAATGGTCTACTATTACTAGCAGATATTTCCATCTCTGTACTGTGGGTAATTCTGTAAAGTCGACTTGGATGCTCTGAAATGGCCTAATCGCGAGGGGCTGACCACCAGCTGGCATAGAACGCATGGCTTTCTGATTAATACGCCGGCAAGTGGGGCATCCGACTACCTCTTGTTGGGCTAATGTGTATATCCCCTTGCATACATAGTCTCTCAGGATTGTGTCACACATGGCTTGCACCCCCCAGTGGGTCTGATGGTGTAATCGGTGCAGAATACCCCTGGTGATCTGTTTGTTCAGTACTTGTCTCCCATCAGGAACCGTCCACTTCCCGTTAGTTTCTAGCCGGGCACCCAATTGATCCATTTTATCAATCTCCCCCTGGGTGAAGACGGGTTGTTTAGCGAGGCCTTCCCTCAACGGTATTAACGTTAACAATTGGACGGATTTTTCGCCCGCTGCCCGCTTGGCTTCCTCGTCTGCCAGCCGGTTTCCCACCGCTTCCGGTGTCGATCCCTTCTGGTGACCGGGTACATGGACTACTGCAAGTTCCGTAGGTAACGCCAGGGCTTCCAACGTTAGGCTGATCATTTGTTTGTGAGCTAATTCTTTTCCCCGGGAAGTTATCAATCCTCGCTCTTTCCAGATTTTCCCGAAAGTATGAACGACTCCGTATGCATACTTTGGGTCAGTATATATGGTCCCCACTTTCCCTTCCAACAGCTTCAGGGCCCTCTGGGGGGCGTACAACTCACAGGATTGGGCTGACCACTTCTCGGGCAGTCGTCCAGACTCAATCGTCCGTTTCGTTGCCCCATCTATAACAGCATAGCCACTGTATCGTACTCCACTGATGCACCTGGAGGACCCGTCGATATACAGTTCCTGTCCCTCACCCAGCGGGGCTTCTTGCAGGTCCTCTCGGCTTTTGGTCTGCAAGTCCACAAATTCCACACAATCATGCTCCTGTTCCCCGTCTGCAGGACGTCCGTACAGAAACTGGGCTGGGTTGCAACTGAGATCTTTTGCAAAATTGAGATCGTTCCCGGTCATCAAAATCGTCTCATACTTTAGGATGCGAGAGTCTGTTAACCAGCGGTGAGCCTTCTGAGCCAGTATGGCACTAACCGAATGTGGGGAGTATACTGTGATCCTTCCTCCAAAGGTAAGTTTTTGGGCCTCTTCTACTAACATTGCCGTAGCTGCCACTGCCTGTATACAGGTCGGCCATCCACGTGACACAGGGTCTAACATTTTTGACAAAAATGCAACTGGCTGACGTTTCCCTGCCCGCAGCTGAGTTAGCACACCCTGGGCAATTCCGCCGGCGCTATTAACATATAACTGGAACGGTTCCTTCAGGGTGGGTAAAGCCAATACCGGAGCTCGAATCAGTTTATTTTTAATAATATTAAATCGCTGCTCCTCCTCATCTGACCAGTCCACCTTTTGTCCTTCTTGTCCCAGTTTGTCGTACAAAAGTTTTACTAAAGTAGTGTAACTTTCAATCCATATCCGGCAATACCCTACTAGTCCCAGGAATTGTCTGACTTCCTTCTCACAAGCACCTTTTGCGCCTCCCGTAGTAATTCACTTAAAGATTTACTATCCCAATCATCCATTTTCTCTAACTTATTTCGTATGTCCGGCCAGGCCTTTGATACAAACTCTACCCGTATGAGTTGTTGCCCCACGTCCGTCTCAGGGTCCACCCCAGCAAACTGCTGCAAATTCTTCCCAATCCTGTCTAGGAAGTCTGTAGGGGTTTCCTCCGGGTTTTGATGATTACCAAAGGCCTTGGTAAAATTGTGCCCCTTCGGGGCTGCGTGTCTTATTCCTTTTATCCAATATTCCCGCATGTCTCTCATGTTGGGCCGTCCTTCCTCCGTGTTCTTATCCCACTCGGGGTCGGTGAGGGGAAACTTCTGCTCCCCTCCTTCTCCCCCCTCTCTCTCCCAGACCAAAAGCGCAGCTTGTCGTATCATCTGACGCTCCTGGC
>NW_025186271.1:0-2931 GCF_004010195.1 Chiloscyllium plagiosum | reverse complement strand
CTTTCCAGCCGTCCCTTTACCTGCGAACATCTGTCCCCCAATCAGCTTTCAAAAGCTCTTACCTAATACCGTCAAATTAGCCTTCCTCCAATTTAGAACTTCAACTTTTAGATCTGGTCTATCCTTTTCCACCACAATTTTATAACAAATAGAATTATGGTCGCTGGCCCCAAAGTGCTCCCCCACTGACACCTCAGTCACCTGCCCTGCCTTATTACCTGAGAGTAGGTCAAGTTTTGCACCTTCTCTAGTAGGTACATCCACATACTGAATCAGAACATTGTCTTGTACACACTTAACAAATTCCTCTCCATCTAAACCCTTAACACTATGGCAGTCACAGTTTACATTTGAAAAGTTAAATCCCCTCCCATAGCTACCTTATTATTCTTACAGATAACTGAGATCTCCTTACTTTCTTGGGCACTACTACTCAAAATAATTGTTAATGGTTTAGAGAGGCAATGAAATGTGGTATTTCCAGGTTTGCATTGACATGAAGCTGGGTAGGAGAGTGGGCTGGGAGGAGGATTGTTGCAGTGGGATTTGGACAGGCTGAGGGAGGGGGCTGATGCAGTACAGTGTGGATAAATGTGAGGTTATTCACTTTGGTAGCAAAAACAGGAAGGTGCGCTAAAATCCAAATGGTGGAGCAAATTACTGCAGCTGCTGGATTCTGTACAGAAAACAGCAAATGTTGGAGATCCAGTGGGTCAGGCAGCCTCCAAGGAGAGGGAGCAAGCTAACGTTTTGAGTCTAGATGAGAATCTGAATGGGGAGAGGTTGGGAAAGGTGGGGGGGATGTTCACTGGGTGTCCTTGTACACCCGTCTCTATAGCGAAGCATTGCAAGGACAGCAGCCTGCGAGGGAAGAAAGTGGTGTGATGGTCTTCATAGCGAGAGGATTCGAGTAGAGGAACAAGGATATCTTACTGCAATTGTACAGAGCATTAGTGAGGCCACACCTGGAATAGTGTGTACCGTTCTGGTCACCTTCTCTGAGGAAGGATGTTACTGCTGTCAAGGGAATGCAGCGAAGGTGTATCACACTGAATCCTGGGAAGGTAGGACTGATGTATGAGGAAAGGCTGAGTCAGTAAGGTTGTACTCATTGGAGTTTAGAAGAACGAGGGGGAGGGGGCACCTCATAGAAACCTATAAAATTCTAACGGGGCTAGACAGGGGTAAATGCAGGAAGGACGTTTCCAATAGTGGGGGGTCCACGACCAGGGGTCATGGGTAAGGGTAAGGGGTAGATCATTTCAGACTGAGATGGGGAGAAATGGCTTCACTCAGAGAGTGGGAGCCTACGGAATTCACTGCCACAGAGAGTGCCACAGAGGCCAAAACATTGTGGTTTCAATATGGATTTATTAGATTAGATTCCCTATAGTGTGGAAACAGGCCCTTCGGCCCAACAAGTCCACACTGACCCTCCAAAGAGTAACCCACCCAGACCCATTTCCCTCTGACTAATGCACCTAGCACTATGGGCAATTTATCATGGCCAATTCACCTGACCTGTACATTGTTGGATTGTGGGAGGAAAATTCACACAGATACGAGAAGAATATGCAAACTCCACACAGACAGTCGCCCGAGGCTGAAATTGAACCCAGGTCCCTAGCGCTTTGAGTCACCGTGCCACCCCAGAGTTAGATAAAGTTCTTATGGCTAGAGAGATCAAAGGGCATTGGGGGAGAAAACAGGAATGGGGGATGAGTTGGATGAAATGGTGTGCTGGCACATGGCCTGTGAGGTTGTATGGGATTGCACTGTGCAGTGAGCAAGCAGCCTCTGGTGTTTGAATCTGAGCTGCTGATTGGTCAGTGATGGACACTAGAGGATCCTCCTGCTCCTCAGACACTGCCTGACCTGCTGTGCTTTTCCAGCACCACAACCTCAACTCTGATCTCCAGCATCTGCAGTCCTCATTTTCTCCCTTGATATCGACCCCATCTAACACACCAGCACAGGGTTAGATAGAGAGTAAAGCTTCCTCTACACTGTCCCTCCATCAAACACTCCCAGAACAGGGACAGCATGGGGTTAGATAGAGAGTAAAGCTCCCTCTACACTGTCCCCATCAAATACTCCCAGGACAGGGTCAGCACAGGGTTAGAGACAGCATGGGGGTAGATACAGAGTAAAGCTCCCTCTACACTGTCCCCCATCAAACCCTCCCAGGACAGGGGTAGCACAGGGTTAGATACAGAGTAAAGCTTCCTCTACACTGTCTGCCCATCAAACACTCCCAGGATAGGAATAGCACAGGGGTAGATACAGACTAATGCTCCCTTGACTCCTTTAAGACTGTACGTTAAGCTTCCTGTACACTTTCCCCATCAAGCAGTAGCGGGGATATATTCTGGGCTCCATTTCTTTCTGCGCTGGAACAATGCATCTTAACCCTCGGGTTACTGTGCACTGGGTTCCCGTTGTGTTGTTCCATGACCCTATCTGATTGAGGTCGCTGCTGACTGGGAGATTTGTCCTCTGGCTTTCGATTCTCCAATGATTGTGTGGAGAATGCCCGGGCTTATTGTTCACTGTGTACAAAGAGGACTCAAAGAGCAGCGTTCATTTACCTGGAGCTGGGCCTGCTCCCCAAACAGAGAGAGCTGTGTTGTTCCAGCCCGCAGCCCTCCATTCAGCTGCTCACTCTTTAGTTGTTGAGATTAATATAAAACTCTTTGATTTTTCAGACAAGGCAACGGAAGGAACACTGCGAACGGCCGACTGGGCCCAAATCAAACACATCAGTGACGTTATTAACTCCACTGAGGAAGGGTGAGTGCGCAGGCCAGGGGTAAGGGAGTAAGTGTTCTGAGACTGAGGGACAACACTGGGTTTGAGGGACTCATGGAAGGACTGGGTGTTAGAGATACACAGTCAGGATACCCTGGGACTGAGGGATATAGTGGGGTTAAT
>NW_025186270.1:0-2931 GCF_004010195.1 Chiloscyllium plagiosum | reverse complement strand
CCAATGTGAACTCTGTTCAAGAGATATCAATATATATTTTTCAGAGTTCCCAAGCTTCCATGTCTTTCACAACAGTAAATTCAAATGCAAATTTTGGTTTTGGATCTCCGCCAGCAACAGTGATTCAACATAGACAGGCTCATTGACATTTCAGGGGCACGACTATCTCCCTCATTATACTTTAGCCCATGTTGAAACATGTCAAAATGCCTCTGAATATTTCAAATATATCCCTACTGCCAGTAACCCACTCCACCATTATCTATTCTTCCATTTATGGTCAGACTAAAATATTGAATCCAACAGATTTAAAAAATTCCACTTTGATAAAACCATACGCTTCGCATTGTTTTGAAGCGTGTAGTTATCATTTATTGACATATCCTTTGTATACCTACCAGCATGTTCCCGACTTACTGTCAGGCTATCACCAACACATTCCACCCTGACCTGAAATTTACCTGGATCATCTCTGATACCTCCCTTCCATTCCTGGACCTCACCATCTCCATTAATGACGACTGACTTGACACTGACATGTTGTACAAACCCACCGAATCCCACAGCTACCTGGATTACACCTCTTCCCACCCTACCTCTTGCAAAACTGCCATCCCGTATTCCCAATTCCTCCGCCTCTGCCGTATCTACTCCCAGGAGGACTAGTTCCACCACAGAACACACAAGATGGCCTCCTTCTTTACAGACCGCAATTTCCCTTCCCACGTGGTTAAAGATGCCCTCCAACGCATCTCGTCCACAGCCTGCACCTCCGCCCTCAAACCCCACCCCTCCAACCGTAACAAGGACAGAACACCTCTGGTGCTCACCTTCCTCCCTACCAACCTTCGCATAAACCAAATCACCCTCCGAAATTTCCGCCACCTCCAAAAAGACCTCACCACCAGGGATATATTTCCCTCCCCATCCCTTTCCGCCTTCCGAAAAGACCGTTCCCTCCGTGAATACCTGATCAGGTCCACGCCCGCTACAACCCACCCTCCCATCCTGGCACTTTTCCCTGCTACCGCAGGAACTCTAAAACCTGCGCCCACACCTCCTCCCTCAACTCCATCCAAGGCCCTAAAGGAGCCTTCCACATCCATCAAAGTTTTACCTGCACATCCACTAATATCATTTATTGCATCCGTTGCTCCCAAAGCGGTCTCCTCTACATTTGGGAGACTGGACGCCTCCTAGCAGAGCGCTTTAGGGAACATCTCCGGGGCACCCACAACAATCAACCACACCGTCCTGTGGCCCAACATTTCAACTCCCACTCCCATTCTGCCGAGGACATGGAGGTCCTGGGCCTCCTTCATCGCCGCTCCCTCACCACCAGACGCCTGGAGGAAGAATGCCTCATCTTCTGCCTCGGAACACTTCAACCCCAGGGAATCAATGTGGAATTCAACAGTTTCCTCATTTCCCCTTTCCCCACCTCACCCTAGTTCCAAACTTCCAGCTCAGCACTGTCTCCATGACTTGTCCTACCTGTCTATCTTCTTTTCCACCTATCCACTCCACCACTCATCTACTGTACTCCATGCTACTTTCTCCCCACCCCCACTCTCCTCTAGCTTATCTCTCCACGTTTCAAGCTCTCTGCCTTTATTCGTGATGAACGGCTTTTGCCTGAAATGTCGTTTTTCCTGCTCCTCGGATGGTGCCTCAACTGCTGTGCTCTTCCAGCACCACTAATCCAAAGTCAGACTAACTCCGTTTGGTTTCAGACTGACTGCACAAAGGGTTTTGGGAATCCTTGCTTATCAATCTGAAAAAGGTAGCTTACAGGGTCAGCATGTATTAGAGAAGGCAAATCAAATGTTGGCATTTTTTACAAAGGGAATGGAGTCTAAAAAAGAGGGAGGTCTTGCTACACTTTACAAGGTACCCATCAGACCACACCTAGAATATTATGAATAGTCTGAGTGTCCAAATGAAAGATATTCTTGTATTAGAGGCAGGCCAGAGAAGACTCACTCGGCTGATCCGAGAAATAGCAGGATTTCCTCATGGGAAGAGATATGGTAGAGTGATTTTGAACCATTGGAATTTCGAAAAATGGACGAGAAACTGAAAGAAACATCTAGGATTCTGAGAGGCTCAGCCCGGGTAGATGCCAGGACGTTAGAAAATCGAACAGAACAGCACAGCAATTGGCCCTTCAGTCCACCATTCTGGAGGTTGTGGATGGAGTGATTCAGTGAGCTTATGGAGATAGCTAGGAGTGGAGTGACTGGAGAAGATGACAGAGACAGGGAGGGATGGAGTGATTGTAGGAGGTTACAGAGATAGGTTGTTTTAGAGTGACTGGTAGAGGTTACAGAGTTAGGGTGGGATGGAGTGACTGGGAGAGGTTACAGAGATGGGGATGGTTGGAGTACATGGGACGTTAAGAATTAGCGAGTGTTGGGGTAACTGGGGGTGTTAGCAGAAATGGGGAGAAACTGGAGGAGGGTACAGAGATGGGAGGGATGAAGTGACTGAGGAAAGTTACAGAGATAGAGAGGGCTAGAGTGGCTGGTGGAGGTTATACAGATAGGGAGGTCTTCAGAGTCTGATCGAGATTTAACGAGATTTGGACGGACATTCATCCTTTGGAGGCTGGAGGAGGTGACTGAAAAGGATGTGTTAGGGATTGGAGAGGGTTACTGTGACAGGGAGGATTATAGGATGTGGTGTAAGTTAGAGAAACATATATTGTTGTCGTTTCTGGAGGTGGCAATAGGCAAATGCTTCTAATGAATCAAGGAAATTATATGAAGTTTGAGGGGAATGGGGAGAGAGTTGGACTGTTTCGTAGAGTTAGAAGAGTTTTAATGTGATCTTGTGGGTTGCAGAGATGAGATTATGTGATAAGGAGGGTAGGACGGACAGGATGGTGTACAGCGATAGCGAAGAGCTGGAAGAGGTCACTGTGATAGTGAC
>NW_025186269.1:1772-2931 GCF_004010195.1 Chiloscyllium plagiosum | reverse complement strand
TATATTTTTCAATGTCTGAGTCCGAATTTAGGTCATCTTTATTGCGGCCCAACTTTGTTACAGCTTCATGATCGCCCCAGCAAACAAATTACAAAAAGTAGCTTTCCTTTTCTTCAACAGCTGAATCTCAAATCACACACACACCCCTGACCTCCCATGCCACCCCAGTTGATTTACTATTGGTAAGCACTGAGGTATCCCTTTGTAACTGGATCCTTGGTACAGTCTTAACCGGGAGGAAGTAATACCTCACTCAGCAATTTCAAACCATATACTGTATCCAAGTAAGTTTCTACCCACTCATTTTCTGGGGGCAGGGGTGGGGACAGGGGTTTAAAGTCGACCATATTACTGAGAGTCTGGAGTCATGTGTAGGCCAGACCGGGTAAAGGATGCATCTGGGACGACTGAGTGAATCCTTTCCCACAACAGCAGTTTCCTTCCCTAAAAAAATCATGAGTGAATCAGATGAGGATGTTTTCCCCCTGAAAATGGTTTCATCATTAGATTCTGAACTGCAGATTTCTGACCAAATTCCAATCTCCCATCTGCCGTGGCGGGGTTCAAACCTGGGAGTTCCCAGAGTTGAGGGGGTAATCCAGTTGATAATACCACTCGGGCATTGCTCCTTCGAATCCAGTGATGGCACATGAACTCACTAGTGCCTCTGGAAGTTGTCCACTGAACCAAATCCCTTCCTGCACTCAGGGCAGGAGAACAGCCTCTCCCAGTGTGGACCCACTGGTATGTCTGCAGGGTGGATGAACTCATGAACCCCTTCCTGCAGTGACAGTAGGTGAACGGCCTCTCCCCAGTGTGGACCCAAGGATGTTTCAGCAGGCCAGGAGAATTGACGAATGTATTCCTGTACTTAGAGCAAGTGAATGGCTTCTCCCCGGTGTGAACATGCCAGTGCATCAGCTGATTGCACAGCCAACTGAATCCCTTCCCACACACAGAGCAGGAGAATGGCCTCTCCCCTGTGTGAATGCTTCTATGAGTCCCCAGCACTGACGGGGAAGGGAACCCTTTCCCACAGTCCCCACATTTCCACAGTTTCCCCATGGGGAGAGCTTTCCTTGTGTCCCTCTGGGTTTGAAATTACCAACAGAATGGGTACACAGTCTCTCTCCACCGTGAGGGGTGAGACTTTGATTCC
>NW_025186269.1:0-1256 GCF_004010195.1 Chiloscyllium plagiosum | reverse complement strand
CCTTCCGGTCCTCCAGGAATTCCAATTGGTCAATCTCCAACCACAGCTCACAATGGTCTTTATGATGCGAGGGCGGTTGACCAATGCGAGACAGGCAGTTTAAAACACATGGACATCACTGGCTAGCACTGCGGCTCCAAGGCCTTCAAATTTCTTCCTCTCCTGGGGTCCCCACTGGTACCCCTCCAATGACACACATTCATTTGGCTGAACTGGTCCTCACCCTCAATAATTTCTCCTTTGAATCCTCCCACTTTCGCCAGACCAAAGGGGTAGCCATGCGCACAGACGTGGGCACCACCTATGCCTGTCTTTTCGTCGGGTACATAGAAAAGTCAGTCTTCTGGAGGTACACCGGGACCATTCCCCGCCTTTTCGTCCGCTACATTGATGACTGTATCGGTGCCACCTCCTGCTCCCACGAGGAAGTTGAACACTTCATCAATTTCACCAACACATTCCACCTTTTGGTCGCTTCAATTAAACTTCGTTACTTTTCGGTTTAAAAAAAACTCCGATTGCTTCAGCTTCGTTTGTTTTGGGGTCGCGTCATTTAAACTTCGTGACTTTTCGGTTTAAAGAACTGCCGATTGCCTTCGTTACTTTTCGGGATCGTGTCGTTAAACTTCGTTACTTTTCGGGTTTGAAAAGAACTCCGATTGCCTTAACTTCGTTTATTTTCGGATTCGTGTCATTTATACTGAGCAAGGCTTAGAGGAGTGGGGCGGTAAGCAAATGCCTTCTCTCTGCCTTGTTGGTCTAAGTGTATGATTCTCGCTTAGGATTCTTTACTGTTTCTTTACAGAGGTCCTGGGTTCAAATCCCAGACGAGCCCACGTTTTTTAACTTGACTTGTGCAAAACTGCCTGATTAATTTTCTCAAAAAACACCTTCGTGAAACGAGCTTGGGCTGTCTGGAGTACGAATGAGGCAGAAAACAGGGAAGTGAAATGGTTGGAGATAGTGTTCAACAGGTTGACGTGAGTGGTGCGGTGTTTGAGGAATGTCAGCAATCAAGGTAGATTGGAAAATTGGGACAGCTCTCCTCGGAGAACCGAACTTTTCCAAGTCATGAGGGACCGACAAACAGGAAATAATGTTGTGAAAATGCTCCCACAACTGAAAGGATCCACAACGATTCGGCAGAATTTTAAAGTCACGAGGAAAAGAAGTAAAAGTGACATTAGGAAGAACGTTTTCGTACAGGGAGTGGTTAGGTTCGGTAAGTCCCTGTCTGACACTGACAAAGAGGAAGT
>NW_025186268.1:0-2930 GCF_004010195.1 Chiloscyllium plagiosum | reverse complement strand
ATTGAAAATCCCCCATAAGGTGACTGCTCCTTTACTGCTTCTGAATTTTAACCTTACTGACCCTGCAGAAAAACCATCCTCGTCATCTCCCCTTTTGAATTTGTGGCCCCACTCCCAGCACTTTTGGCTCCTCCACTAATCATTTTGCAACAACTAAACCCTGAAACACCCAACAAACATTCCTGCCCCTCTGATTACCAAGTTTTGGTGATGGTCTCAACATCATAACACAAATATAGAACGATGCTCTAATTCATCGACCTCATTCCTGACACTTCTGGCATTAAAATAGGCAAAGCTAAACCAATTACACTGGCTCAACATTTCTCATTCCACTGTACATCATTCCTCACAGTTTTCTGAATTTTGTATCTGCCTATTTGCCACCCACCCAACCTGGGAAATGTAGTTTCGCTTCCCATCATCTTCCAAATTAATTTAACTCCTTCCAAAGACCTCTAGCAAATCGACCTCAGAGGAAAGTGTTAACGCTTCAGTTGAGCTGCAACGTTTCTTCATATTCCAAGTTCCAAACTCTCCAGTATGAATCCCAATGGTTCACATACCTGAAGCTGTCCTTCCTCCAACAGCTCTGCAGAATGTTTACCTGCACTCAATCTCTGTTCCTCACTTCACTAGCCCGTGGCCCCTGTTGCAGTCCTGAGATCACTATTCTGCTTGCTCTGCCTTTTAGCTTTCAACCTTACTCCATATATCCATTTTATACGTCCTCATCACTTTTAATTGTTATTCCATTGAGAACGATATGCACCACCTCCTGTAGCTGTTCACTCTCTCCCTTCAGAACCGTGGACATGCGACTCGAGATATTCCCAAGACACGGGAAGCAGTGCACTATCCGATATGGACCCTAAAATTGGTCAGGATACTTGGTGTGATTCTTTGATTGTTTTCCAAATGCTCTCTCAGGAGTCGTGAAATTCTACTTGGCTAGAAAAGAACGATTGTGGTCTGTTTATTCAAGCAGGGCGATAGGGATGAATCAGAGAACTATAAATTGTAAACCATCGATTCGAACATTAGATGCATTCAAGCTTCTGGCAAAAGGGACAGAGAGACAGATTTAATATCCGTTTAAAAAGGCACTGATATCTGATACCTTTGAACATGTTTTCAACGAAGCTAATCAAATGAGTTCGTGACATCCATTCAGTTGAAAGAATAGATCCGGTTGTTGTGATGACTTATGCAACCTTTCTTGGAGGACACTTCGGGTGAAGCAAAAATAAAGTTCAATCAGATCGAGGGCATCATTTTAACCTGGGTGAAAAATTGCCTTCGTAGCAGGCAACAGAGAACAATGGGAATTTTTTTTCAATAACTGGAACTTCTTGTCCTGATGTGTACCGCAGAGGTCGAATTATATCTCTTGTTAAATGATGCATACGTCATTGACTTAGACACTAATGCAGGAGGTTTGGTAATGGAATTAAAATCGTTGTGGTAAACAAGGAGGAAATCCTTAAAAGCCAGGACAATGCACTCAGACTGGAAAAATGGGCATTACCATGGCAAAATGAATTGTTTAGGCTGGAGTTGCTTTCCTCAGAGCCCGAAAAACTTAGTAGCATTTGAATAGTCTGCACAAAAATAGGAGGGGAGACGATAGTTTAGATAGGATTTAACAATTTCTTTATTACAGACATGAATAACAGGGGCATATAACTTAGCCAAAAGGCAGGAACTTTTATGCGATTCAGGATTTTTTTTCATCCAGCATGTATTGTGTATCTGAAACGATAGGGGCAAAATACTGTGCAAAATGAAAGTAGCAATGAGGTAATGCGTTAAAATGCCAAAATGTACAAGGTTAAGAACTATGTGATGGAATAATAGACTCCAGTAAAGTGATAGAGTCAGAGAGAGTCATCGAGTTCTGCAGCATGGAGAAGGACCTTTCAGCACAAACTGGTCTATGCAGACCAATATGCTCTTCCATGCTAACCCCATTTCACTGAGCTTTGTCCATATCCTTCTAAACGTTTCGTATGCATGTATTTCTCCAAATATGCTTTAAGTGTTGTTGTTGTACTCACCTCAAACATTTAAGCTGGCAGCTCATTGCAAATGCAGAACACTCTCTATGTAAAAACGTTTCCGCACAAATTCCCATTTATTTCTTTCCCCTTTAACCTTAAACGGATGCCAACACTGGAAAAAGACTGAGTGCATTCACCTATCCATACCAGTCATGATTTTATGCAACTCTATAAGTCAGTCATCTCCGCTCTAAGTAAAATTCGTAGCTTGTCCAACCTCTTCCTCTAACCCAAGCCGTTTGAACCGCGGAGACATCCTTGTAAATATTTACTGTACTCTTTCCAGTTTAATAACATCCTTTCTCTATCAAGGTGACTTATTTCAAATACAAAACTCCAAGTGCGTCCTCACTAAGGTAGTGTACAACTACAAAATGATTTCACAACGTTGACACACAATGATCTGACTGATCACTGTCCTGTCGATGTCTGATTTTACTTCCAGAGAACTGTGCACCTGAACTCCAAGATCCCTCTTTTCCAAACATTCATTAAGGCCCGAACATTCATGAAGAAATTCCTTCTTGATTTGACTGTCTAAAACCCAAGACCTCACATCAATGGATTTCAGTTGCCTTCTCTTGGCCCATTTCGCAAGCTGACCAAGATCCTGTTGCAGTTCATGAAAGGTTTTCTCGCTATCTTCTATACCTGAATTGAATCTCATCTGCCAATTTGCAAATCGTGTCTTGTTCATTCTCATCGAAGTCACTGATCGAGATAGCAAACAGTAATGGCTATGGCACCTAAACATGAGAAACTCCATCATTCACAGGTCTCCAGCCCAAGAAGTATCCTTCCACTATTACACTCTGCTTCCGACAATGAAGCTAAACGTATATTCAATTTGTCAACTCGCCATGGATTCAT
>NW_025186267.1:0-2930 GCF_004010195.1 Chiloscyllium plagiosum | reverse complement strand
ACATGGACAATGTCGACGTTTTCTATTCAGATCTTCCTTCATTGCACAAACTCATGAACATCTGTGACTAGATCGACCGACCTCGGGAGCCAAGATAAATTGAGGCAAGAGCCATGGTCTCATGGTCAACATTAGAGTTATAATTCCAGATATTTATTACATTGACGTTCTGACACGGTAGGATTTGACCCAGCTCCACAATAAACTTCTGAAATGTCTTAATATGGAGCCGACTCAGTGTCTGGCTTCCTGGTTGATTCAGAGCAACTTGATATTTCTGTTCCACTTCCCTAAGAAATTTTGTTATTTATCATTGAATATGAATTTATCTCTATTGTTCCTGAGAAAATGGGGATACAGACAGAATAAGTGGTGGCTGTCAATGACATTATCTTGAATTGACTGGAAACAACAGTGAGACTGTGTAGTTTGCTTCTTATTGAGGTGGGCTTGTGTAATTGTTTAGTGGGTGATTTGCAGGAACTATGGATGAGCAGAGTGAGTTGTTTTCTCATGCTAAGTAAAGTATGAAGTAGAAAGGCGGAAGAATAATTTACACGTGGATGACGTATACGTGAATGTGTGTAAAATGTATCAGACGTTCTTCCTCTTTATGAGTGTTTTAGTAAATCTCAGTTTGAAACGATATGTGATGTTTTGATTTGAGAAACTGGTTTTCGAAATCCATGGTTCAGGGAACATATTTTTCCCAGGCTCAGGGAGGATGGGAACAGGTTTGGGAAGGGATACCGCATAAATAAATAACCCTGCTTTCAGTCACTCTTGAGCAGACTTATATGCGATGGGAGCAGGTATTGTAGGTTTGGTGGGCTTAAAGATGGACAAATATTGAGGTCTAGAGGAGTTGTAACCAAGGAACTGAGGGAGGAAATTACAGTGACTCTGAACCAAATGGTTAAATCCTCGCTGGCCACAGAGGAAGTGCCAGAGGACTGGAGGACAGCTGATGTAATTCCACTTTCCAAGAAAGGTGGCAGAGATAGACCAGGAGTAGCAGACCATTGAGTGTACCATCAATGTTCGGGAACAAATTGGAGAAAAGTCTGAAGGAGAGAATTTTAATATCCATCTGAAAAAGCATAGTTCAATTATGAATAGTCAGTGTGGCCTTGACAGAAGAAGGTCATGCCTAACAAATCTGGTGGAGTTTTTTGGGGGGAGATGACCAGGTCTATGGATGAGGGTAGGGCAAGTAAAGTTGTTTATATCGATTTCAGCAAAGCCTTTGACAAGTCCCCACATGGGAGATTGATAATGAAGGCACATGGCATCCAGAGTAAATTGGTCAGTTGGCTCCAATATTGGCCCAGTCATAAATGTTGGTAGAAGGCTGTTTGTGTAGTTAGAAGCTGGTGCCCAGTGGTGCACCACAGGGGTCAGTGCCAGATCCCTTCTTGGTTTTGATACTTATAAATGGTGTTGTAGTTTGTGTAGGTGTATGTGTGTGGGAGAGAGAGAGAGAGAGACAGAGAGAGAAAGAGAGAGAGAGAGACTGTGTGTGTTTTAGAGTGTGTGCACATGTGTGCGTGAACATGTGTGTAAATATGTGTTAGTGTGTACATTGTATGCATACGTGTGTGCTTGTGTACATATACTGTATGATTGTGTGCACATGTGTATGTGTGATAATGTGTATGCATGTGTATGTGTGTGTGTGTGTGAGACAGAGTGTGTATCTGTGTTTGTGACGGGGTGTGTGTGTGTGAGAGAGAGAATGTGTCTGTTGGGGGACACAGGGGGGCATGTAGCTGGGGACGATTGATAAGTTTGCGGATGACACAGTGCTCAGTGAGGAATAAAGCCTGAAGTGACAGACAGATACAGACAGCTTGATCAGATGGACAGATCAGCGGGGGATGCAATTTAACCCTGATAAGTGTGAGTGATGAACGTTGCCAGAAGTAACAAGACAATGAATAGTAGGACACGAAGAAGCTCAGAAAACAGAAAGATCTTGAGGAGCTTGTTAACAGATCCCAACAGGTGAAAAGACAGGTTAATACGGTAATTAGGAAGACAGATGGGGCAGTTGCCTTTACTAGTTGAGGTATAGATTGTAAGAGCAGGGAGGTGACGTTGGAGTTGTACAGATATTTGATGAGGCCACAGTTGAAGTATTGTGTACAATTCTGGTCACTGCACCACAGGGTTTGTATTGGAGGACAGAACATTGCTTGGGCTGCGGGAGTTTAGCTATAAAGTGGGAGGCTGGATAAGCTCAGGCTGCTCTCTTTAGAGCAGAGGCAGGGGTATATAAAACTGGGAATGGCATGGACAGGGTGAATATAAAGCAGATGCACCACTTCATCCAAAGGCCAATAACAAGGTGACATCATTTGAAGCTGATAGGCAGGAGGTTTTGAAGGGACCGGAGGCAAAATCGTCTCACCGGAAGGATGGTAGTGGTCTGTAATTCAGATGGAAAAGCTCAGAAAAGTACTTGGATGAATACTTGAAATGTTATGACACTGAAGGCTATGGCCCAAGTGCTGGAAAGTGGGACTGATGGAAATTCAGAGTCATTTTGGCTGGAAAAACACAATGGGCCTCAGTGCCTCTTGTGTCCTATATGATTCTATCATTCTAGTATTCTGAAGTGAAGTTTCAGAATTAGTTTCAGTTTTACTCTTTGTACGTTCCAGCTGCTGATGTGGTCAGCATCAGTTTCAGCTTTTCTATTACAGTGCTAGTTTAAAGACAAAATTTCCCAAAGGAGTTGGAAAACTGAATGAACAAGGAAAGCAGTGGGATAACAGTGTGTAGTAGAACAGCTCTCAAGGAGCTCGACAACATGAGGGATTGAATAACCAAACAGCTTCAGCAAAATGAAGGGTACCGCGGAAAAGGATATCAAATGATATTTAGATATTGCTGGAAAGATAGTGTGTGAAATAATGTCAGGAGTGTTG
>NW_025186266.1:0-2930 GCF_004010195.1 Chiloscyllium plagiosum | reverse complement strand
TTATTGGGACAAATGACCTGTTCTTTTTAAACTGTAGTGGTTCTAAATGCAGTGAGGAAACAGTTCATGTGACCAAACAAGTCAGCGCCGACCCTCTGAAGAGTAACCCAACGAGACTCATTCCGCTTGCCTATTATTCGACATTTACCCCTGACTCATCCACCTGACCTACATATCCTTGAACATTATGGATTATTTGGCATGATCAACTTACCTAAACTGCACTTCTTTGCATTGTGTGAAGAAACCGGTGCACCCACCAGAAACCCACACGGGCATGCAAGGACGTGAAAATTCCACACAGACAGTTTGTAATCAAAAGTGGGTCCCTAGCGCTGTGAGGCAGCATTGCGAACCACTGAGCTACCATGCTGCCTGAATCTTCGAGCTAATATGGTGCAATAAGTGAGGATATTGCAAAGTTTTAACCGCATCCATTACAGTGCACACAACAATCAAACCAATTCAATTCAAGTGTGAGGGAGTCACTATCTTTGATTTCTTTTCCAAATAAAGCTGCTGCTTGTGCATTGGAGGGGGCAGCCATCAGAAGGTAGCAATAAATCACTTTAAAGACAAGAGTGAAAGATAATTGGCGAAAGAGTGAGAGAGATGGAGGGACATTTTGTTTGCAATATGAATAGGAAGGATTTGGAGGGATATGGGCCGGGTGCTGGCAGGTGGGACTAGATTGGGTTGGGATATCTGGTCGGCATGGACGGGTTGGACCGAAGAGTCTGTTTCTTTGCTGTACATCGCTATGACTCTATTTCAATGGATTGACTGCCAAAACAATCGAAACAAAAATGCTCAGAGATGCAGATGCAGAGATACACACATTAATAGACTAAAGCACACACAAAGAAACAGAAAAAACACAGATAAAAAGACACATGCACACAGACATATACACACAGTTTTATGCAGATACTCGGCACCTCATGTCTGCCTTACCATCCACTGACACCATGGTTGATCAAATCTAGGCCTCAACTTTATTTCATTTGAGAAAATTATGCAGTTCAATTGACTGAGCTGTTGGATTGAGAGCAGGTTGGAACCAGTGAGTGTAATTCTCTTCGTTTCAAAATACTTCTGGAAAATGTTAGGCCTGGTCCACAAGATAAAATTAAAGTTAGGACACGGCTAATTTTGATGATATCAGGCAGGAACTTCTAACAAATTATTAGGGGGAACCTGTGTACACGTAGAGGGACGCACGAAAGTGGGAGTCTTTCAAAATTCTGGATTAGTGGTTCTGGAAAAGCACAGCAGTTCAGGCAGCATCCGAGGAGCAGTAAAATCGACGTTTCGGGCAAAAGCCCTTCATCAGGAATACACGTCGATTTTACTGCTCCTCGGATGCTGCCCTTGAGCGTACGGGGTGCTGGAGTTCATTTCCAAGGGAAACCAAAAGTTAAAGATAGGGGCATGAAATAGCTTTGGCTGATTAGGTTAAGGAGTATCAAAAGAGTTTCGACAATAGTATTAAAGGCTTAAGGGAAACTAGGGAGAGAATAGAGCCTCTTAAAAATAATAGAGCCATGTCTTACGACACCGGGTAAACTCTCCTGCTTAATTTAAAACCAGCAATACAAAAAATATTCATACCGTGCAGCAATCTGTAAAAGATTGAGTGGCCAAGAACAATATAAAGTAAAAATGAACAACTTTATTTCTTAAAGTATAACGGAGAATAATCAACTGACCACTATTTACAATTTCTTTCTCTAAGCTATCTTTTACCTTCCCTTCAATCATACTTGTCCGATTAAACTCCCAATTAAGGTTTATAAAAACAAACAACTTCTTATCTCAAAACCAGATAGTTTTAGTCTCTTGTCTTTGAATCTTTCTGTGTCTTCTTTCTCCTTGTTCAGAATTTCTCTGTTTCACGTTACTGATGGAAAAGGTACTTTAAAGTGAGTTTTGTTTTCAAGCAGTCTGTTACATGCTAGGACTTGGCAGTTCTCCTCCCAACCCTGCTCAATTTCCCCCCAGTCCTTTACCCCTGATTTTGGGATTGTATCCTTTGATTTTAAGATTGTCAATATACTCAATTCAAATTTGATTAGAATTCTTTTTCCAAGGTATAATTGAAACTGAACGGCCGGTTTCGAATTTGTTTTTTTCTCCAGGCAACGAATTAATCGAGTTATTTGACACAGTGTTAAATTGTTGCCTTACTGAGAACACTTGGTGCTGTATCCTGTTGTTCTGCTGCTTTTCATTCTCCTAAAGGTACACCCCCATCTTCAAAATTCTCTGTGTGGAACGACGGGAGATAAATTAAGTTTGTGAGGTTTATTGTCAAATCAATTAACATGAGGAGATTGAAAACTTACAAGGTGACACTTGTGAACCAATCTTACATAGAAATGTATCCCATCCCCCACCCCACCCATTGTACAGAATTTTGGTACAACGTTGAAAACTAAAGAAAACAAATTCAAAATGCAAAGCATTTCAAACCTTGGTGCAAAACTGGAAAAAACAAACACATAAACACTGTTACCAGTTCAACAATACAATCTATATGTGCCTGGCCACGCTGGTTTCACACACTTCCCAAGGACTTGATCTACCCGACTCTGCTGCCTTCCATCTTTCTACTGCTCGATGGGTGAGATCCGACATGAATATATTGCATTATTGCTTACTGTGGAGAAAGACATGAACGCGAGGGAACTCGAGGAAACAAAATAATGTGATAATAATGTAATAATCTGAAATGAGGTCAAATTACAGAAGGGACAGTAATGGAGATCTTAAAGGGCATAAACGTGGCTAACTACCCAGGATATATTCGTGTAACCCACAACGTTGCAGGAAGCTGAGGAATAAATGGCGGGGCTCCGAGCTGAGTTATTTGTGTCATTACTCAGAATTCTGATGTCGGATCACAGGATTCAAAATGTTAACTCTGATTT
>NW_025186265.1:0-2930 GCF_004010195.1 Chiloscyllium plagiosum | reverse complement strand
ACCCCTCACTGTAACACTCTGACATTTCACACTCCCCTCTGATGTACTCTGTACCCTACATGCTAGCACTCTGGTATGTTCCACACCATTCACTGGAGCCTTCTGATATCACAGCATTGTTACGACTCGGGAGGAAGCTGTTCCCATCATGCCTGTAGGCCATCATCAAATTAGTATTACTACCTAGTTTCTGGATTAGTGGTGCTGGAAGAGCACAGCAGTTCAGGCAGCATCCGAGGGGCAGCGAAATCGACGTTTCGGGCAAAAGCCCTTCATCAGGAAAATACCTCGTTTTTACCTATTGCTATCGAGTGTCAATCTGCTTTTCTCCCATACCTTTCCACACTATTTCTATCCAAATAGAAGTCTTCACTCCTGATGAAGGTCTTATGCCCGAAATGTTGATTCTCCTGCTCCTCGGATGCTGCCTGACCCTGCTGTGCTTTTCCAGCACCACACTCTTCGACTCTGGTATACCCTCCAGCCCTCACTTTAGCACTCTGCAATCCACAATCCACAATCTGTTCTCAGCTTTGCTGAAATTCCAAACCTCACTCACTGAACCTACCCCAGGTCCTTCACTACCACACCAAGTTGATCAAGGAGAATACTTTGAGCAAATGTATCCCGAATTCTTTCTGCTGCTCTTCTCTGACCCTGCCAACGTGAGCACTTCGCCGCCAGGATTTCCCCAAAGTCAACTAAATCCAACCAAGTGAGCTTTGAGATTTGTAGCTCAGGTTGAGGTTGTAGGGATGTAGGGTTTGCTCGCTGAGCTGGAAGGCTCATTTCCAGACGTTTCGTCACCCTGCGGGGTAACATTTTCAGTGGAGCTCTGGGTGAAGCACTGCTGATAATTCCCGCTTTCTATTTATAGGTCTGGGTTTCTTTGGGTCGGTGACGTCATTTCCTGTGGTGATGTCATTTCCTGTTCTTTTTCTCAGGGGTCTAATTGGATGGGATCTAATTCAATGTGTTAGTTGATAGAGTTCTGGTTGGAATGCCAAGCTTCTAGGAATTCTTGTGCGTTTCTCTGTTTGGCTTGCCCTAGGATGGATGTGTTGTCCCAGTCGACGTGGTGTCCTTCCTTATCTGTATATAAGGATACTAGTAAGGGAGGGTCATGTTGTTTTGTGGCGAGTTGGTGTTCATGTGTCCTGGTGGCTAGTGTTCTGCTTGTTTGTCCAATGTAGTATCTGTTACAGTCCTTGCACGGCCTTTTGTAAATGACGTTAGTTTTGCTTGTTGGCTGTATTGGGTCTTTCAAGTTCATTAGCTGCTGCTTTAGTGTGTTGTTGGGTTTGTGGGCCACCATGAGTAGTCTGGCAGTCATCTCCAAGGTGTCTTTGATGTAGGGGAGAGTGGCAAGGGTTTCTGGACGTATTTTGTCTGCTTGTTTGGGGTTTGTTGCTGAGAAATCGGCAGACTGTGTTCATTGGGTACCCATTCTTTTTGAATACACAGTACACATGAGTTTCCTCTGCTCTGCGTAGTTCCTAGAAGCATAGCATTCCAACCGGAACTCTATCAACAAACTCATCGAGTTAGACCCCATCTACCACCCCCTTAGAAAAAGAACAGGAAATGACATCACCACAGGAAATGACATCACCAGCCCAAAGAAACCCAAAAATATAAATAGAAAGCAGGAATTATCAGCAGTGCTTCACCCGGTGGCCCACTGAAGGTTTTAACTAGTAGGGTGACGAAACATCTGGAAATGAACCTTCCAGCTCAGCGAGCAAACCTCCATCCAGAAATCCAATCAACTCGAGTACTCAGCTTACCAAATAAACCAGGTCTTTCCAATTACATTGCTGGATGCTCACAGAAGATGTTACCTAGCAGGGTGACGAAACGTCCGGAAATGAACCTTCCAGCTCAGCGAGCAAACCTCCATCCAGAAATCCAATCAACTCTAGTACTCAGCTTACCAAATAAACCAGGTCTTTCCAATTACATTGCATTGACTGGAGGCTCACTGAAGATGTTACCTACCAGGGTGACGAAACGTCTGAGAACAAACCCACCAGCTTGGCGAGCAAACCGGCCACCTGAGCTACAAACGTTCGCCAAATTCTCATACTGTGATCAGAACTCAAAGGTGCAGTGTTCTGAAACGCTACCACAGAGGCTGCTAGATCTGCTCAGTCATTCCAGAACTTTCTGCTTCATTATGTGTATTTGCTGTCTGATTAAATAATGCCCCTGCATTGATTTATCACCTGAGGACTTCACTTGGCCTCAGCTCTCCATGCTCAAACAACGCAAAGTGACAAATAGATCAAGTGTCTTTGGATCATTATATAGAAACCAGGTAATCTATACAAAAACAATCTGGATTTATTTTCTCAATCAGCCGAGCAGAAACGTTTCATTTGAGTAAAGCAAAATGACTCCATAATCCTCAACACAATAAAGTAATGCAGTGTAATTACACACCAGCCTGAGAATAAGATTAAAAGTTCATCCTCTTAATACTGAAGCTGTCCTTTTTCTCCACGGTCACCATAAATTGTGGGCCGAAGGGCCTGTTCTGTGCTGTATTGTTCTATGTTCTATAAACCAGATGAACAATGTCAGAGATAAGGGGTCGACAGAAGGTAAAATACTCCGCAGAGGTTGCTATCCCACCATCAAAACACATTTTACTTACACACGAAACGTCCTTGACTCCCTCAGAGGTCAGCTCCCTCAGAACCCAGCTCCCTCAGAGCCCAGCTCCCACAGAGGTCAGCGCATTCAGAACCCAGCTCCCTCAGAGCCCAGCTCCCTCAGAGGCCAGCTCCCTCAGAGGCCAGCTCCCTCAGAGCCGAGGCTACTCAGAGCCCAGCTCCCTCAGAGCCCAGCTCCCTCAGAACCCAGCTCCCTCAGAGCCCAGCTCCCTCAGAGCCCAGCTCCCTCAGAGGCCAGTTCCCTCAGAACCCAGT
>NW_025186264.1:0-2930 GCF_004010195.1 Chiloscyllium plagiosum | reverse complement strand
AAATTCAAATAACAGCACAACAGCTAAGGGTAAATTCAACTAATCCGTAAATTCAGAATAAAAAGCTGGTCCCAAAAATGTTGACTGCAAAGATATTCAAGAAGACCATAAGAAATAGGAGTGGAAGTAAGGACATTTAGCCCATCAGTCCACTCTACCATTCAATCACCACTGATGAACGTTTCAACACCACTTACCTGCAATCTCCCGTATCCCTTAATTACTTGCACGATTAAGATTTTGTCAATCTGTGCCTTGAAAACATTTAATCTCCTGGATCCACTGCTCTCCGCAGCAGTGAATTCCACAGGACCACTACTCTTTGGCTAAAGAAATGTCTCCTCATATCCGTTCTAAATTGAGCACCTCTATTTCTAAGGCTGTGCACACGAGTCCTATTATCCCAACCTGACAGAAAGCATCCACCTTTTCTAAGCCTGCTTTACTTTGTAAATTTCTATTAGATCTCTCCTCAATCTTCTGAACTCGAAAACAATCCCAGGATCGTCAGCCGTTCATTGTATGTTAGGCCTACCATCCCAGGGATAATCCGTGCGAATCTCCACTGGACATGCTCCAGTGCCAGCATGTCCTTTCTGATGCTTGGGGCTCAAGACTGGACACAGTATTCTAAATGGAACCTAAGAAGAGCTTTATAAAGTCTAGTAGCACCTCACTGCATTTACATTCCAACCCTCTTGAAATAAATGGCAACATTACATTTACTTTCTGAACCTGCAAGTCAACCTTTGGAGAATCCTGGACCAGCACTCCCAGATCCTTTTATACTTTGGGTTTGTGAACATTCTTACCGATTTTTAAACAGACCATGCCCGTATTCTTTTTGTCAAAAGTGCAAGACCTCGTATTTTCTCACTTTGAATTTCATCACCCCTTTATTGAACCAGACTACTAAACTGTCTAAATCTTTCTGCAACCTCCCCACCTCCTCAGAACTACCTGCCTGTCCGCCTAACGTCTTATCATCGGCGAACTTCGGTAGAATGCCCCCAGTCTCTTCACCCAGATCAGTTATATAAAGCAAACAGCTGCGCCCCCAACACTGAACCCTGCGGGGCAACAATTGTCACCAGCTGCCATTCCAAAAAAGAAAATTTTATCTCGACTCTCTGCCTTCTGTCAGACAGCCACTCCTCAATCCATGTCAATCGCTCACCTCAAACACTATGGACCCTCACCTTACTCAACTGCCTCCGGTGAGGTACCTTATCAAAGGCCTTTAGAAATCCGTGCAGAGAACATCCGCTTGGTTTCCCTGGTCGAACCTACTTGTTACCCCTTCAAAGAATTCTAACAGGTTTGTCAGGCACAACCACCCCTTATTAAATCCATGCTGACTTGGTCTACTTCGACCCTGCACTTCCAACAATTTAGAAAGCTCATCCTTAATGATGGATTCTAGAATTTTACCGACACACAAGGTGAGGCTAATCAGCCCGTAATTTTCTATCTTTTGACTTGATCTTTTCTTGAAGAAGGGGGTTACAACAACGATTTTCCAATCATTTGGGACTTTCCCTGACTCCAGTGATTTTTGAAACATTACGAGCAAAGCCTCCACTATTTATTCAGCCACTTCCCTCAGAACTCTAGAATGTAGCCCATCCGGGCCAGGAGATTTCACAATTTTAAATCTTTTTAGCTTTTGAAATACTTTATCCTTTGTGATGGCCACCAAACTCAACTCTGCCCATTGACTGTCCTTAAGTGTTGGGATATTACTCATGTCTTCCACTGTGAAGACTGAAACAAAGTGTTTATTAAGTTCTTCAGCTATTTCCTTATCTTCCACCACTAGCCTTCCTGCAACAGTTTTGGAGTGGTCCAATCTCTACTTTTGCCTCTTGTTTGTTTACATATTGAAAGAAACTTTTACTGTCATTTCTAATATTACTGGCTAGCATACCTTCATTTTTGAACCGCTCATTCCTTATTTCTCTCTTTGTTATCCTCTGCTTGTTTTTATAGTCTTCCCAATTTTCTGATTTCCCAGTGCTTTTGCCCACTTCATACTCTCTCTCTTCTTCTGTGATACATTTCCTGACTTCCTTCATCAGCCATAATTATCAAATTCCGCCCCCCACCCCAGGTAATCCTTTTTTTCTTTGGGATGTAACTCTGTACTGTGTCCTCAATTAGACCCAGAAACTCGGGCCATTGTTGCTGTACAATTCGATTGCTGTGAAAATCTATCTCTTGCATAGTTGTCCCTCAAAGTAAGAAATATGCTGTTTTCAGCCAGTCCAACCTACCGTGGCCCAGAATCATTGCAATGTGGTTAACACTGAATTGCCCACTGAAATAATTTAGAATGTAGCTGCATGGAATCAGGACACAAATATTAATGAGGAATAAAACAGGACTGACCATCTGGTATGCATTATGATTAGATTCCCGTACAGTGTGGATACAGGCCCTTCAGCCCAATCTGTCCCTCTGAAGAGTAACCCACCATGATCCATTTTCCTCTGACTAGTGCAGCTAACACTACAGGCAATTTAGCGTGACCAATTCACCTGACCTGCACATCTTAGGATTGTGGGAGGAAACCGGGGCACCCGGAGAAAACCCATGCAGACACTGGGAGAACGTGCAAACTCCACACCGACAGTCACCCGAGGCGGGAATCGAACCTGGGTTCCCGACGGTGTGAAGCAGCAGTGCTAACTACGGGGCCACCGTGCTGACCAGAATCTGGGCATCAGATGCCACAATAGCACTTCATGCCAATTCCAGCCTTTTAATTCTGACTATTATGCTGGACTTATATCAATTTATGATGCTGTCATATTCACTTAATCATGCCTTACAGATTCCAGACTCCCCCATCATGACGCTACTTATGATCTTCCCCACCAGCAGGGCAGTTCCCTCAAAGGTGGTGACACATTGGTGTGCAGTCAGAAAGG
>NW_025186263.1:0-2930 GCF_004010195.1 Chiloscyllium plagiosum | reverse complement strand
TCCAGGGTATTTAAACGGCTGGTGTAATCTGCAATCTGTGCTGGGTTAGACAATCTCACCCAGGTGGCAGGAAGGTCACAACAGGAAGTTTAACCTCCTGGTGTCAGGAAGGTGACTAACATCGTCCCAGTTGAGGGGAATAGCCAGTGAACTCTGTTGAATTATGTCTCTGTGTGGGTGCTGAGTGAGGACAGTGATGTTTAAACAGCACATCACTTCCAGTGGGGTCAGAAACATCTCGGAGGTGAGAAACCACACGAGTTACCGAGAGAGTCACCCTGATGTCTCGGTGAAATACAGGGCCAGCTCCTTCCTGAAGTGACGAGTGTTACAGTCTGGTATGGCAGGAGCACTTGCTCTGTCAATGTCTTTCTGAACACTGCTTCCTCAATGGTGAACACAGAGTTAAATCATCCCCTCAGTGGGGCTGTTCTCTGCTGACTGGGGCCTTCAGATTCTTTCTTTAATCCTCAGATAATGAAGCAGTTCATGCAGACACATAGCAATTCAGAGCGGGACAACATTGATGCCTGGTTGGCAAGTAAAATCCATGCGGTGAAAGTGCCAGGCAGTGGCCATGTCTGATCATATTAACATTATTGGGTCCAAGTTTCAAACTCCTGGTCATGCTCATTGGCCTGAAAGTGAACTGGACCAGCCACATCAATATTGTTTCTATCAGGCCAGATTCAAGACTGCACTGACTCACCCTCTGCACAAACAAACCTCAATAAACATCACAATTCTGGTGTGTAATGGAATATTCCCAATCTCCTGGGTGTGTGTTCCCACTCCAGAAAGTTGACACAACAGACCTCAATAAACCAATCCCCTTGACCAGAATCCCATCCATTATCTTCAGTACTCCATTTTCTCTTCTGTCGGTATATTGCATGTCAGTCTGTTCTTGCTACAGGATGGACTGCAGTGAGGTACTGCAGTTTCCTCAGCTGCTCATTCTCATTCCCTAACGTTCACACTCAAAGGACAAATGCAGCAGGTAGATGGGAACACCATCGCCTCCAAGTTCCCCTTGAGACATTACTCTCCATTGTGTCACCATCACTGGCTTCATATCCTGGAACTGCCACCTTAACAATGCTGGTGTGCAGACCCCAGATAGAATCATGGAGATGTACAGCATGGAAGCAGTCCCTTTGGTCCCTTCGGCCCACCTTGTCCATGCCCACCAGATATCCCAACCCAGTCTAGTCCCACCTGCCAGCATCTGGCCCATATCTCTCCCAGGGAAAAGCCCTTGTCTATTTACCCAGCACCAAACCTTGTGGCACTCCACTGGCCACAGGCCTCCAGTCTAAAAAACAACTCTCCACCACCACCCTCTGTCTTGTACCTACGAGCCAGTTCTGTATCCAAATGGCTAGTTCTCCCTGTATTACATCAGATCTAACCTTGCTAATCAGTCTCCCATGGGGAACCTTGTCGAATGCCCATGCCCCTCATGCCCCTCATGATTTCATAAACCTCTATAAAGTCATGTCTCAACCTCTGACACTCCAGGGAAAAAAGCCCCAGCCTATTCAACCTCTTCCTTTACCTCAGATCCTCCAATTCTGGCAACATCCTTGTTAATCTCTTCTGACCCCTTTCATGTTTTGCAACATCCTTCTGATAGGAAGGAGACCAGAATTGCATGCAATATTCCAACAGTGGATGAAATAATATTCTGTATAACCGCAACATGACCTCCAAACTCCTGTACTCAATACTCTGACCAATAAAGGAAAGCATTCCAAACGCCTTTGTCACTATCCTACCTACCTGCAACTCTACTTTCAAGGAGCTATGAACCTGCACTCCAAGGTCTCTTTGTTCAGAAACACTCCTAGGACCTTAGCATTAAGCATATAGGTCCTGCTAAGACTTGCTTTCCCAAAATGCAGCACCTCATATTTATCTAAATTAAACTCCACCTGCCACTGCTCAACAGATTGGCCCTCTGATCAAGATCCTTCTGTACTCTAAGATAACCTTCTTCGCTGTCCATTATACCTCAAATTTTGGTGTCATCTGCAAACTTACTTACTATATCTCTTATGCTCACATCCAAATCTTTTATATAAAAGATGAAAAGCAGTGGACCCAGCACCGATCCTTGTGGCACTCCACTGGTCACAGGCTTCCAGTCTGAAAAAGAACCCTACACCACCACTCTCTGTCTTCTCCCTCGAGCCAGTTCTGTATCCAAATGGTTAGTTCAAATGGTGAGATCTAACCTTGCTCACCGATCTCCCATGGGGAACCTTATCAAATGCCTTACTGAAGTCCATATAGATTACGTCTACAGCTCTGCCCTCATCAATCCTCTTTGTTACTTCTTCAAAACACTCAATAAAGTTTGTGAGGCATGATTTCCCACACGCAGTGCCATGTTGACTATCCCTAATCAGTCCTTACCATTCCAAATACATGTACATCCTGTCCCTCAGAATTCCACCCAACAACTTTCCCACCACCAACGTCAGACTCACGGGTCTATCGTTCCCTGGCTTGTCCTTTCCACCTTCCTTAAATAGTGGCACCAAATTAGCTAACCTCCAATCTTCCAGCACCTCAGCTGTGACTATCGATGACACAAATATCTCAGTAAGACGCCCAGCAAATCACTTCCCTTGCTTCCACAGAGTTCAAGGGTACACCTGATCAGGTCCTGGGGTTTTATCCAGCTTTATTCGTTTCAAGACATCCAGCACTTCCTCCTCTGTAATATGGACATTTTTCAAGATGTCACCATCTATTTTCCCACACTCTATATCTTTCATTTCTTTTTCCACAGTAAACACCCCTGCAAAATGCTCATTTAGTATCTCCCCCATTTCCTGTGTCTCCACACCAATGCTACCTTCCTGATCTTTGAGGGGCCCTACTCTCTCCCCAGTTACCCTTTTATCCTTAATGTATTTGTAAAA
>NW_025186262.1:1882-2930 GCF_004010195.1 Chiloscyllium plagiosum | reverse complement strand
GTGCTGTTCTCTGCAGTTTGGGGGCACGCTTTGTCAGCTGTTTGTTAGATCTTTGAGAATAATTCATTTTTTGCTGATGCCAGTGATAATCCAAAGGACACTCCACCTTTCAGTCTGACAAACCAGGGTCACCCATGTCATGGCTGTGTTTCTGGCCAAGGCTCCAGTCTTTCAAAGAGATGAATTCAAGCCTCACCAGTTTGATCATTTGAATTGTATGCCATTTATTTTGATTTCTCCTGGGATAGGGTGGGCGTTGACGTGTCGGTTATTTGTTGCCCTTCCCGAATTGTCCTGGAGATGGCGGTGGTGGATCATTCCCACTGGAATCGACTGGAATGAATGTGGGTTTATTCATGGCTAATGGAAAGAGTCATGACCCATAATCCTCAGCTGCTGTGCAAGTACTCTATAGTTACTAGAAGGCAGTTGTTTCTCTCTGCCCGAACAATACAAAGTCAGAAGTCACACAAAAGCAGGTTCTAGCCAACAGGTTCATTTTAAATAACAAGCTTCCGAAACGCTGCTCCTTCATCAGGTGTACCCCAGTCCACCATTGACATCCCCACATTACTGAACAGTACAAATAAACTGGGGCTTTGAGAGTATCTAACCGGCTCCATCTGGAGAATCGTGGGGAGAGAGAGAGAAAAAAAGAGAACAGCTTTCGGACCAGGATACTTATCGCATCACAATGAAAATGCCCTGCATGCTATGATATATCCAAATGGAGTACTTTGGTGTGATTTTTGATTGTCTCCAGATTGTGCTTTTTTTCATTCTATGATACACGTGGACTATGTCAGTATTGGGTATCACAAAGCATGTTTGATATCACAAAGCATGTTTCCTCCATTGAACACTTTCCAACACACTCTCTCCATCTTGCTTTAAGCCTTATTGACTCTTGGACATTCACCCTACACTCTCACTCTGTCCTGGTCCCAGAGGAATTGATGGCCTGAGTTCATGACCCCGCACTGTGTGAAGATTGGTGTGAAGTGAGGCCAATGTGTTGGAGCTTGGGCCCCTGCCTCAGGCCCAGGTG
>NW_025186262.1:0-1774 GCF_004010195.1 Chiloscyllium plagiosum | reverse complement strand
TAAAAAAGGGTTACGGCATGCTTGCCTTCATTGGAAGGGGCACTGAGTATAAGGCTAGACATGTTATGCTGCAGTTTTATTGAACATTAGTTAGGCCACACTTGGAATATTGTACACAGTTCTGGTCAGCACACCATCAGAAGGGTGTGGATGTTTTGAAGATGGTGCAGAAAATGTTTATCAGGATATTGTCTGGTATGGCGGATAGTAGTCCTGAAGAAAGGTTGAATAGACTGGGTTTGTTTTCACTGGAATGTGGAAAAATGAGGCATGTCCTGATAGAAGTTTATAAAGTTGTGAATGGGATATGTAGAGTGGAGAATATGAGGCTTTTTATCCCCAGGGTGGAGGAGTCAATTATTGGGGAACAGAGGTTCAAGGGGCGGGGGAATTTAAAAGAGATGTGTGAGGCAAGTATTTCACACAAAGGGAGTTGAGTACCTGGGGCACACTGCCAGAGGAGGGGGTGGAAGTAGACACAATAGAAGTATTCAAGAAATACCTGCTCTAATACATGAATAAGAAGGGAATAGAGGGATATGAATCCTGTAGGTGACGTTTCATTATGGAAGGCCAAAATGTGTCAGCACGGGCTTGTAGGGCCGAAGGGCCTGTTCCTGTGCTGTATTGTTCCTTATTCTTTGGTCCCTGCTGTTGAATTGGATTCTCGGGAGCCAGCTCTGTATAAAGAGCCTGTTCTCATTCTTTTGTTGGAGTTCATGGGGCAGCTGCTGCTTCCTTGCTCCGTCACTGATCAAACCAACAATGCGGAAAGCCTCTTGATATTTTAAATTCACTGTCTGCAGGAAAATGTTTGGCCGAGGTTTTAATATTGTTTAATAAGGTAATGACGTCAATACACCAGTGTTGTTTATAGCTCGGAACATTTCACATCATGGTCCAAGATTTAAATGGACCCTAACTCATGATAATACAGTTTTCAATGTTTCTCTCCCCTGACGTGTTATGAAGAGGTTTTGATAACGTGTTTTGATGAAGACAAAATGCACCATCTCTCATTTGTGATAATACAGTTTTCAATGTTTCTCTCCCCTTACGTGTTATGAAGAGGTTTGAAATCGTGGTTTGATGAGGACAGTGCATCTTCAACACCGTGTGACGGAATGGGTGTCTGTTTGAATTCTCACTTGTGATAATACAGTTGTAAATGTATCAGTGTTACTTTCCCCACTCTCTGGGGGATGTCGCTGTCACTATCTCCACTCCATCCTTCACTCTCGGGGTGATACCATTTTTAGCATCCTTTCTGTCTGAGAATGTCATTGTTCTTGTCCCTCCCTCTCTCAGGGACTGGGTGGGTGTTTCACATGCACCTGGTTTGTTAGATCCATTTTGTGAAATGGGTAATCCTTGTTTTACTCTGGGAACAGTGAGTTAAAGCCCGGCACAGTTCACCCTTCATCTCCATCGTATCTCAGGGCCTAAGGTTGGTCAGTACTGTCTGGCACCAGATCAATCCCACCACTTCCCACAGTTTTCCCTCTTTCCTATCTTTATTGGACACCTTGTATCCAGGAATCCCCAATCCCGGATCTCTGTTAGAGCCACAACATCAGATTTCCACTTAACAATCTGCATCTGTAAACCCCCAATACTATATTATTAACCCATTTCAGTCTGTATCGCATCAATCAGGGACCCTAATAGGCAAAGGCTGTATTTAAATAATCTCAGTGACTGTGGAGACCTGGTGAGGTTGGGAACAATCAGCAGGATCAGCCACACCATTTGCATTATGCACAGGGCTCGGAAT
>NW_025186261.1:1483-2930 GCF_004010195.1 Chiloscyllium plagiosum | reverse complement strand
TCGACTCTCTGACTGGTCAAAACCCAATGAAACTCACTCACTCCCCCCCAAAATTTCAGTGATGTGGCCCCCGCTAACTGTGTGGTCCCAACCATCACTACTCCCTGAGAGAAAGAAACACTCCCCACACATATACCTTGGCCTATTGACATGGATGGAAGATATGAACACAGCGTAAAGTGACTGGTCCTGATATCACGGCAGTACTTGATTGAGCAAGATGTCAAGGAGACTGAACAAAATTTAACTTGATGGGAATCAGTTTTAAACTCCCCGCTGGTTGAATCATTCAGAGCACAATGGGGCTGGTGGATATCAATCCTCCCAGTCCCTGGATATCTCTGTGCGGAATCCTCAGGGGAGCTTCTTTGGCACAAACATCTTCAGCTGCTTCATCAATGTCTTTCCCTCTGTCAAACGATCAGGGGTGGGGATGTTCTTTGAAGATTATACAATGTTCAGAACAATGAGTTAACTCCGAAAGTACTAAAGTATCAAATCTGGACAACTTCCGAGCTTGTGCTGTTAATGTATAGGAAACATTAATCAAAAGCACTGCTGGCCACTAAACATTTCCACGGTTAAAAGAAAGAGGTACCCCTTCACAGTAATATAAGAAAGCCATTCAGCCCATCAGATCTATTGGATAACAAGAGGCGCAATGCATTCACTCACTCCTGCTTATTACACAAGAAGACAATTTAAAATAAAAGCACGTGTTGGAATCCAAATACATACGCAGGAATCTGGAAGAACGTAATAAGCCAGGCAGCACAAAGACTTTGAGAAGTGAACGCCTTGAATATAACCCTTCATCAGGGCTGTGGATGGGAGTAATGGTGGCTATGGATAAAGTAGCGGGTGAGGGAGGAGGAAGCAGGGGGCGAGATGGGGATGTGAACACAAACAAAGGGTATCAGCCAGTTGTTGATAGGAGAGCTGAATCCAGTTGGTGGCTGGACAAAAGGTTGCTCAGAGTAATGGAAGGGAGGGGAGGGCTTGGGAAGGGAGTCGTGGGATTGGGAGGGAGGTTATTAGAAATTGGAGATCTCAATGTTGAGTCCCCGGGGTGTAGGCTGCACAGGTGACAGATGAGATCTTGTTCCTCCAAATTATGGTTTGGTTCATTGTGGCAATGGAGGAGGCCAAGGATGACTATGTCGGAAAGGGATTGGGAAAGAGAATTGAAATCGGAAGTGAATGTGAGGTCTTCAATTCCACCTAACAACCCTACCTTTTAGCTTCCAACCGGATTCATCCCTCCCATTGCCCAACCAGGTTGCACCAACCACTTGTGTCCACATAGCCATAACTCACCATCCCTCTAATCTCCCCACCCCATTCCCTTCCCTCTTTATCTGCAGCTCCCCCTACCCCCAACCCAGTTCTGAAGAACGGTTATACCTGAAATGTTGACTTTCCCAGCTCATGATGCTGCCTGGCTTGC
>NW_025186261.1:0-1403 GCF_004010195.1 Chiloscyllium plagiosum | reverse complement strand
AAGTGGTTTGCAGACCATGAGGAGGGAAAGTGATTGGTTTGTACCAAGTCCCAAGGAGGCATCTTCCATCGCCGAGATGTCATGGACTAGGCTAGACCACTCCAAACACTTGTAAGCAGGCAGCCCAGAGCATACCTTTGCAACTTATTTCGGTACGTTTATAATGAAAATTAACCGGAGTAATTTAGTTGGGGTGACTGGTAGATTTTAAAACAGACAAATACTTTATTCATAAAATTACACAATGAAACACAAAGAACAGAATAAATCACTACAGAATTCAACCTATTCAGCTAGCCTTAATTATGCTGTTCCTAATATACACAACTGTTCCAATAAGCAAACTCCCAATAAAAACCAGTATAAATGGAACACAAACTTCCAGGTTGAAGTTGAAGGTCAGAAAAGAGAGAGAGTTTCCACAGAGCTCCCAGTTGAACTTCCCTGTTCAAGACTCAACTGAAAACTGCTCAGCTCAGCGAGTTGAGCTAAAATACCTCACCACTCTCCGTTCATTATACTGGTCACTTATAAAGCACGACCACTTTGGCCTGAAGTCTTATCTGTTTCCTTATAAACAAAAGGCCTCTGAAAATCATTTTCATCTTTGTACCAAAGCAGGCTGATTGGAGCTTGGCCCCGTGTTATTATACCTCTGAAAAAAACCAAGGGCAGAGTCTCCTTGCGCTAAGGAACAGCTTTTAGACAAAAAAGGGACTTGCTTTGTGACATGTCTTTGTCCCCCTTAAAAAAAAAGAACCATCAATGTTAAAAGTGGCTGCATTTTTAACCCTTCAAACCCAGTTAGTAGTCTCAAAACTGACAGATACACTATATTAATTGTAAACATTCAAACATGCACAAACCCATGCTAATTCAGACCGTGGTGTACCCACCACCAAACACCTCCGTATCTCATTCGAGTCTGAATAACTCATCAGCTTTTACGTTTTCACGACCTGCCACACGCATAATTGTCAGATCGAATGGCTGCAACAACAAGCTCCATCTAAACAGTCTGACATTTCTGTCTTTAATTTTTTCCACAAATATCAATGTGTTGTGATCAGTGTATGCGATTGTCTCAGATGCATTGCTGGTAATAGAAACACAGTTATGCTGTAATTCCAACACCAAGTTTAAAGTCTTTTTCTCCACCATTGAACATTTCTGTTGATGAACGTTCGACTTCCCAGAAAAATACCTGATGGGTCTTTCTATTCCCTCATCATCCTCCTGCAGGAACACCGGACCGACACCCACATCACTGGCATTGATAGCCACCTTGAAAGTCTTCATATAATCGAGTGTAGCTAATACTGGGGGCAGTGTTAACACAGTTGTTAGGCTGTAAAATGTCTCTTGCCAGCTCTCTGTCCACTGAGAGTTCTTGCCCTTGACAA
>NW_025186260.1:748-2930 GCF_004010195.1 Chiloscyllium plagiosum | reverse complement strand
TTAAATGATCAGCAAAAGACCCACAGGCGATATGAAGAGGTTTTCTGTTTATTCTTTTGTTCCAATGATTTGAAGTTCCCTTGTGAGAAACATAGAATAGGATCCCTACTGTGCAGAAACAGGCCACTTGGCTCATCAAGTCCATACCAACCCCCTGAAGAGCATCCCACCCAGGCCTCTTCCCTATCCCCGTAACCCCACATTTTCCCCAAGGTTAATCCACACATTTTTGAACACCACAGGGCAATTTAACATGGCCAATCCACCTAGCCTGCACACCTTTAGAGGAAACCCATGCAGACACAGGAAGAATGCGGAAATTCCACAGGGATAATCGCCTGAAGCTGGAATCCAACCTGGGTCGCTAGTGTTGTGAGGCAGCAGGACTAACCACAGAGCCACCGTGCATAATTCCACAATGGGCCGTTGTTGAAGATAGAGCCAGGTTACAGAGATCTTTCACCCTGTACTCATCAGGAACAATGCAGAAGCGCCAAATGCAAACTTATTGATGCTGCAGGAGAAAAGGGTGTTGATTGGTTAGCCAATCAATTCCGATTGGCTGAGGTGTTGCCATGGCGGAAGCACAGCAGAACTATAGGCTCTCCAAGCAGCTGGATAATTCTAAAGTGAAGCTAGAACACATACCTTTTGTGTGCATAGAAAATGACCCAGGTCAAAGTTTTACCTTTGGTCACTCAGTGTAGCAGGGATCCTTGGGACACTGATAGAACATCCAGTCTTCACTTCCCAAATCTGGGAGTGAATCGCATCCTGCCCATGCCCACGTTTGTAAGGGGCAATTCAATCTGGATCAGTACCAGTGCCGCCCCGCCCCCCCCCCCCCCCCCCCCCCCCCCCCCCCCATGAAATTAGCCAGTGATTCCCTCGTTCAGTCAGTATCAGACTCAAAATAATGCAGCACTTACCCAAAAAACCTTTCCTCAGGGACACATTGTGGTGAAACTGTGGAGTGAAACAGAGAGAAGTAATATTCCCCTTTAGTCTATATTTAAAGAAAACCCACATCAACTGCCAGATGGTCAGTACTGAGGGAGTGCCGCACTATCGGAGGGTCAGTGCTCAGGGAGTGCTGCACTGTCGGAGGGTCACTGCTCAGGGAGTGCTGTACTGTCGGAGGGTCAGAGCTGAGGGAGTGCCGCACTGTCAGAGGGTCAGTGCGCAGGGAGTGCTGCACTGTCGGAGGGTCAGTGCTGAGGGAGTGCCGCACTGTCAGAGGGTCAGTGCTCAGGGAGTGCTGCACTGTCGGAGGGTCACTGCTCAGGGAGTGCTGTACTGTCGGAGGGTCAGTGCTGAGGGAGTGCCGCACTGTCAGAGGGTCAGTGCTGAGGGAGTGCCGCACTGTCAGAGGGTCAGTGCTGAGGGAGTGCTGCACTGTCAGAGGGTCAGTGCTGAGGGAGTGCCGCACTGTTGGAGGGTCAGAGCTGAGAGAGTGTCGCACTGTCAGAGGGTCAGAGCTGAGGGAGTGCCGTACTGTCAGAGGGTCAGTGCTGAGGGTGTGCCACACTGTCAGAGGGTCAGTGCTAAGTGAGTGCTGCACTGTCAGAGGGTCAGTGATAGGGAGAGCCACACTGTCAGAGGGTCAGTGCTGAAAGAGTGCGGCACTGTCAGAGGGTCAGTGCTGAGGGTGTGCCACACTGTCAGAGGGTCAGTGCTAAGTGAGTGCTGCACTGTCGGAGGGTCAGTGATAGGGAGTGCCACACTGTCAGAGGGTCAGTGCTGAGGGAGTGCCACACTGTGAGAGGGTCAGTGCTGAGGGAGTGCCGCACTGTCAGAGGGTCAGTACTGAGGGAGTGTCACACTGTCAGATGGTCAGTGCTGAGGGAGTATCGCACTGTCAGAGGGTCAGTGCTGAGGGAGTGTCGCACTGTCAGAGGGTCAGTACTGAGGGAGTGCTGCACTGTCAGAGCGTCAGTACTGAGGGAGTGTCGCACTGTCAGAGGGTCAGTACTGAGGGAGTGCTGCACTGTCAGAGGGTCAGTGCTGTGGGAGTGCCGCACTGTCAGAGGGTCAGAGCTGAGAGACTGCCGTACTGACAGAGGGTCAGAGATGAGGGAGTGCCGCACTGTCAGAGGGTCAGAGCTGAGGGAGTGTCACACTGTCAGAGGGTCAGTGCTGAGGGAGTGTCGCACTGTCAGAGGGTCAGTGCTGAGGGAGTGCT
>NW_025186260.1:0-645 GCF_004010195.1 Chiloscyllium plagiosum | reverse complement strand
CAGTGCTGAGGGAGTGCTGCACTGTCAGAAGGTCAGTACTGTGGGAGTGCCGCACTGTCAGAGGGACAGTACTGAGGGAGTGTCGCACTGTCAGAGGGTCAGTACTGAGGGAGTGTCGCACTGTCAGAGGGTCAGTACTGAGGGAGTGCCGCACTGTCAGAGGATCAGAGCTGAGAGAGTGCCGTACTGTCAGAGGGTCAGAGCTGAGGGAGTGTCGCACTGTCAGAGGGTCAGAGCCGAGGGAGTGTCGCACTGTCAGAGGGTCAGTGCTGAGGGAGTATCGCACTGTCAGAGGGTCAGTACTGAGGGAGTGCCGCACTGTCAGAGGGTCAGTGCTGAGGGAGTGCTGCACTGTCAGAGGGTCAGTACTGTGGGAGTGCCGCACTGTCAGAGGATCAGAGCTGAGGGAGTGCTGCACTGTCAGAAGGTCAGTACTGTGGGAGTGCCGCACTGTCAGAGGATCAGAGCTGGGAGAATGCCGTACTGTCAGAGGGTCAGAGCTGAGGGAGTGTCGCACTGTCAGAGGGTCAGTGCTGAGGGGGTATCGCAGTGTCAGAGGTTCAGTACTGAGGAAGTGCCGCACTGTCAGAGGGCCAGTGCTGAGGGAGTGCTGCACTGTCAGAGGGTCAGTACTGAGTGAGTGTC
>NW_025186259.1:0-2929 GCF_004010195.1 Chiloscyllium plagiosum | reverse complement strand
AGTATCGAATAAAAGAATTGAGAGCTCATGTTGACACTGTACAGAACATTGGTCAGGCCACTTTTGGAATATTGCATGTAATTTTGGTCTGCTTCCTATCGGAAAGATGTTGTGAAACTGGAAATGGTTCCAAAATGATTTACAAGGATGTTGCCAGGGTTGGAGGATTTGGCCTAAATGTCCGACTCCTCCTGTTACGATGAATCTGTAACCCTGCATTCCCCATGGGAGGAGGGTTCCCATGGCACAGAGGAGGTTTGCTAGCCTAAAACTAAAGCCATTGCATTACTTGAACTCAAACTGCTTGACTTCGAGGAGAGTAGGAGTTTGCAAAGTTTACTACCCTCCACACGTGCCTCAACTGCAGGGCAGCTGTCCGGCACGCCCTCCATTGTTGACGTCACAACGTGGATCAGCCCTGTCAGTTTCAGAGTGAAACTCCCTCTCTCTGGGCAACATCTTGGAGCAAAGCAATGTCACCCCCTTTCCATTCCCCATCCTCAGAGAGTAGGACAGGGGGAGGGAGGGGGAGATGGGGTGGATGAAACACTGTTCACTTGTAGCAACTGGAGTGAATCCAGGGAGGGAGCAGAGTCTCCAAAGGTGCTCAGCTACTCTTTTTTTCTCGTAAGAGCGTTTTCCTTGTGTATTCCTTCAGTTTGGCAGGTTTACAGTTTGCACCCGAGAAAAGGATTGCTTCTTTCCTCATGTTCACAGTTAAAAGGGTAATTTCTTATGGAACTGAGCAGCATTTAAGGGATGAGGGCATTGATATAAAATGTAGACGTATGATGCTTCATTTGGTGTGTATCTGATATTGTTGGCTGTTGTAAAATTTTCTTTGCAATTATTATTCACCTTCTAATGTAGTAATGGGGTCACGTCCTTTTTTGTCATCATTTTTTTTATTTACTCCGACAGCCGGAAATCATTCAGTAACTAACTGGCTTTCTTTTCTCAAGAAGCCTTACATTCCATTTTCATATCCTTGATTCAGCTCCATTTCCAGCACCTTTTTAGGCACTTTATTCCATGCTATTGTCACTGAAATGAAGCTTTCCTCCAAACACACTTAAGCCTATCTGGTTGCATAAGTGTTTTCAGGTCTCTGTGTGCTGGATAATGTGTGATCAGCAGGCATCTGGAAATCTACCGAAATTGCCACCTTTGTTAGGTTCATTTAACTGTACTGACCATGATCACTTATTTTGTGATTTATTTTGCAGGAAGATGTGCAGAAAGAAATCTGAAAGCAAATGATCCATCAACTTCTGACAGAGCCACTTGATTCATTGGGACTTGAATATCAGCTGCCATTCAAATCAAGAAGACATGATTGTTTTTGTTTGCTTGAAAGATTTTGGACACTGGTGCGGCAGGAAGAATACTGAGACACCAAATAAGGGAGATTCAGTGCGCTGACTGTGAAAAGTGCTTCAAACCATTTACTCAGCTTGGAGGAATCAAAATCTCACCCCTCACGGTGGGAAAGACTATGTTCCCGTTCTGTTTGTAATTTCAAATCCAAAGCAACACAAGGAAAGCTCCCCCAAAGGGGAAACCGTGGAAATGTGGGGACAGTGTGAAGGGATTCCCTTCCCCATCCGTGCTGGAAACCCACAGATGCATTCACACCGGGGAGAGGCCATTCACCTGCTCAGTGTGCAGGAAGGGGTTCAGTCGGATCTGCCATCTGCAGACGCACGAGTGGGTCCACAAGTGAGAGAAGCTATTTACGTGCCCCATGTGCAGGAGAGGGTTCACTCAGTCAGTTGCATTGCTGACCCACCAGCGGGTCCACACTGGAGAGAGGCCATTCACCTGCTGTAAATGCCAGAAGGGCTTCACCTGCTCCTCCCACCTGCGGAGGCACCAGTGAGTTCACGTGCCATCGCAGGGGGAATTGAACGAGTCATGGCTGAATGCCACTGGGGGCTCCCAGGTTCGAATCCTGCCGCGGCAGATGGCAGAATTGGAATTCAGTGAATAATCTGGACTTCAGATTCTAAGGATGAAACCAGTTTCAGGGGAAACACCCCATCTGATTCACTCATGTCCTTTTTAGGAAAGGAGCCTGCTGTTGTGGGAAAGGGTTCACTCAGTCGTCCCAGCTGCATGCTTTACCTGGCTGTACCAGGGATCCAGTTCCAAAGCAACATCTCAGCTGACCAATAATAAAGAGAATGGGGGTGGGGGGAGTTGGGGGAGTGTGTGCACTTTGAGCTTGATCTTTTTTTTTAAAACTACTTTTTGTGCACCTTTTTACTGGGAGATTTGAAGCTGTAACAAAATTGGGGAGATGTAGAAATTACCTGAGCTGACTGCTAGGCTTAAATGCTTGTTGAAAGCCGTGAGATCCAACAGGTTTTTGTTTTAAAGTTGCTCATTGCTTTCAGCTTCCAGCACTAAGTTTCCAATGTCATATCTCAGAAGGAGCAGTGAATGAGTAGCTAATATTGTTAGAAATTGTCAAATTTTCAGTACTGCAGGTTCATTGTTTCATTGGCATTGCAACGTTTACTGGCAACAGTGGGAGGTGTGGGCTGTATTCACTGGAAACAAAGTTTAAAAATCACACAAACACCAGGGTATAGTTCAACAGGTCTATTTGGAAGCACTGGGTTTCGGAACGTTGCTCCTTCATCAGGTAGCTGCGGAATAGGATCATAAGACACAGAATATATAGCAAAAATTATAATGCCATGCAACATAAATGATATATTGAAGAAATCTAGATTGCTGTTAAGTCTTTCACCTTTTAAAATCGGTTACAGATTTCGGTTCATTAATGTGTAAATTCCAGAACTTCTTTTAAGTCACATTCGCCAGGTAACATAATGTTTTATAAAAGGAGGTGACACCTCAGGTCAGACAACACATGAAAGCTGTGAGGTTTTAGTATGTCTGTAACCCAATCTTGAGTCAGACG
>NW_025186258.1:1809-2929 GCF_004010195.1 Chiloscyllium plagiosum | reverse complement strand
TCGAAAATGTGGAAGGCTGAGGCTGATATCAGAAAAAGGAAATCTCAAGTAAAGGACAGATCAAATACACGTACAAACACCAGCGCACATGCAGACGCGCGCAGAAAACAAACTAACGAAGCTATACGGGGAAAATGTCATGGAAAATTTACAAAATTAACATTTACTCTGAAATCCATTTACTCTGAAATCTGAAAGACAATGCTTTACTAAATTTAAAACTTTCTGACGCTTTGCTGAAGTCTGCATTCGAGGGACAGCTTGTTTCTGCAGAACTTTGTAATCATTCAACAAAAGAAAAATATAAGATTAGTATGTCCACAAGAAGGGAATGAAAAGAATAACAATTCAAATCTTCACAGTCTTTCTCATTGACAGCATGATAAGAAACAGTACAAGACGAATATATGAATTATGCTCAGGGCCCTTGCACAAGGCATTTTTGTCAAGTGCATGTGGTCCCTCTGCAATGCAGAAGTTAAAGTTAATAAAGCTCTTTTCGGTTGCTCTTGCTAACAGTTGAGTCGAGTCAATTTAATTTCCACGACAGTTCCATTTCTCGTTATCCTGTTATGAATTAATCTATCTCAGGCGACAATGAACTCCTGTATGTCTTTGAGAATCTTCCTTTTCATTCTTCGTGCATATCGAAGCTTTTATAATTTTTTTTGTTTCTTTGTATTTTATGTTCAGATTTTGTTTCCTTTCTTTGTCTTCATTAATTGAATTCTGATTTTTTTTTTTGCCAGTCGTCGGATATATTTTCGCTTTTGAAATTTTGTGAGTTTCCCCCATTGAACGGACCCTATCTTTAGCTTTTTCAATTGCGACAGCAATTCAACTTAAAATTTGGCCTTTTCTTCCCCTTCGAGATTTCACAAATTTTGAAGTAAAGCATCATTTATTTCAATAGAATTGAATTATTGAATTTAAGTAGCTTTTTTGTCACGTGCACTCGAATGAATACAGTGAAAAGTGTGCAATGTCGTCACTTTTGGTGCCATGTTAGGAACAGTACAACTGGGTACAAATACTTGGTAAAAAATTGAAACAATAATAAATAAAAGTTCAGCTTAATGTCACATAGCTGGCCCTTCTTCTAAGGATACTGTGTCCTTGA
>NW_025186258.1:0-1238 GCF_004010195.1 Chiloscyllium plagiosum | reverse complement strand
GTCCCATACTCGGCCCAGTCCCATGCTAATACTAGACCCATTTACCATTAACCGCTTAATGTCATTTTCCATACACCGCAGCAAAGTGCCTCCTCATACCTTTATCATTTTCCTTGTTTCATGTTGATCAACATGTTCTTCAAATTTAATGGAAAATTCTATTATACTTAACATAATTTTCTTAATTGCTCTTTCCTCATTGCATAATACTGGACTAAACTCGACTGTACCTTATTTTATTCCTCAGCATGTTTGCTCTAGAAATGATCTGAAAAGCATTGTATGAATTCTTCCTACACAGCACTGATACTCATATGATTTACTCTATCTGTATGGGCACAGACATCATCCATGATTAGATGATATCCATTTCGCTATCAATTTCCAAATTTTAGCATGTCCGACTTCACGATGACTATTTGGCTCAAAACGGAGTGAATGAAACCTTGACACCATGTGAAAATGACAACATATGGATCCTCAAAATTTGTCTCCCACATCACGGCTAATTCGTTGCTTTGCTTTTATTTCACCAAAATAAATATGTGAAATCTCAATAAACTTAATCAATAATGTTGCAAAGTGCAGAAGAATTTGAAAAGAAGCATCTCACTGACCATTTCTTGAAGATAGTTAATGTGAACGCATGTTATATCATCGATCACTGTATGAAGATAATATTTGGAAATTTCACTTGTTATTATAAATGAAACTTAGCAATGTGTGTGTGTGAAACATTGAAGATGATGACAAAGGATGACATGATATGTAACTACAATTGGACATCGAGATCCAAGCAACAAAACAAATGCTTCGAGAGAAACCAAACAATTTAGAGGTCAGCATAAACAGATGAACCATGATTCACCAAGTCAATGCTTTCAATTAATTCAAACTAATATTTCCATTTCTTGAAGATGTTATTATGCATCGGCACAACTTAGCTCATCAGAAGAAGAGTTGACGAGTCCATTTAGATCTGTATTTTCTTGTGTATGTGTGTGAAGCACATAGAATTCGCAGTATTTCTGACGTGTACTTGGTGGGGAGCCAATTAAATCTTCGAACTAGAGAAGCCAAAGATCAACAAACTATGGTTTTCAACAACTGTTTGAGATTGATTAACTAAATTTGCTGAAATGCTGCCGATCCAATTCTTAAGATCCAGATTGTTTACTACTGCGACTTACTGCTTGACTTTTATTATTTCAAATAAACGCAACTTACCTTTTAATTCA
>NW_025186257.1:0-2929 GCF_004010195.1 Chiloscyllium plagiosum | reverse complement strand
GAACTGTGGACCTGTCCACCTAGATCCCACTGAATGTTGATGCTACTAAGGGTTCTGCCATTTACTGTATACTTCCCTCCTGCATTAGATCTCCCAAAAAGCATCATCTTGCATGTGTCTAGATTAAACTGCATCTGCCATTTCTCCGCCCAAGTCTCCAGCCTATCTATATCCTGCTGTGTCCTCTGGCAATCCTCCTCATTATCCACCACTTCCCCAGTCTTTGTGTCATTCGCAAACTTACGAATTAGGCCAATGACATTCTCCTCCAAATCATTTACAAATAACAGGGGTCCCAGCACTGATCCCTGCGGAACATCACTGGTCATAGATCTCCCGTCAGAAAACACGCTTCCACCACTACTCTGTCATCTATGACTAGGCCAGTTCTGTATCCATCTTACTAGCTCACCACAGAGTCATCGAAGGGTTGTGAATCTGTAGAATTCACTGCCCCAAGGTTTGGTAGATGCTGGGACACGTGACTAAATTTAAGGAAGAGACAGACAGACTTTTAATTAGTAACGGGGTGGAAGGGTAATGGGGAGTGGGCAGGAAAGGGGAGTTGTGGCTGAGATGAGATCAGTCAGGATCGTATTTATTGGTAGATCCAGCTGGAGGAGCTGAATGGCCCCCTCGAATTTCTGGTCCTTCTGCTTGTTCTCAGGCGAACCTTGTTCACATGGGGTGACCATTCAGAAGTACCTCCTCCCTTGGTCAGTCCTCCTCCCCTCCTACTTCTCCTCCAGTTTCTAACCTCTTAGCCCCTGACTTTCTTCCCTCCCACATTAGTAGCTGTGGCTTTTACTCCATGGGCCCTGAGCTCTCAAAGTTCGTCCCTGAACCTCCCCTTCTCTTAGACCTCTTACCCGCCCTTCGAAAACTCGGTCTTTGACCAAGCCCCTTTTGGTCAGCTGTTTCCAATGCTTCTTTACATGACTGTGTCCGGTAACCCTGGGACTGTGAACACCTTGGGAAATTTTGTCAAATGAAAAGGTGTTTTATTAATGCAGGTGGTTGTTGGTATTATGTCTCCAAGAATCTCATCATGATATATGTCAGTGTAACATCACAGAATTCTCATGGCCAATCAGCATATCCTGCATACCTTTCAAACCCATCATTAGCTGCTGCCAACTTCCTACTTGTTTCCCATAGCCTTGCACATTGATAATCAATTCCCACTCACGGTGGCTCAGTGGTTAGCCCAAGCAATAAGGATAAAGATAAAAGTCTGTTAACATTGAGACAGCATATACATATTCACTAATGTTGCCTTGGCCTCCAGAGCTACAGTGCCAGCAACCTGGGTTCAATCCCAGCCTTGGAGGGCTGTCTGGGTGGAGTTTTGCATATTCTCCCCATGTCTGTGTGGGTCATTCTGGGTACTCTGAATTTTCCCACAGTTTAAAGATGTGCAGGTTAGGTAGATTGGCCATGCTAAATTGTCCATTACGTCCAGGTTAGGTGGATTAGACACGGGTTGTAGGACAGAGGCAGTGGGGCTGGGTGGGATGCTCTTTGGAGGGTTGGTGTGGTCCTGATGGGCTGAATGGCCTGCTTCCACACTGTCAGGATTCTATGATGCTAATGCCCTCTAGCATCCCTGGAGGTGAGTTTACAATGATACGGAGTTTACAATGATACGGAGGCTACTGAAAGTGAGTCTAACTTTCTCTGGCATCTGAAGCGGAATTTCTTTGACATTGTTCACATCCTCAACATTCCCCAAACTGCCCCAAAACCAAAGTAATTTTTGAGAAGTTAAATAGGGGGAAGAGTGAGAGGCAAGCTCCCACAGACAGCAGTGAGGCAATGACGGGATAATCTGTTCTTTCCATGATCTTAGAAGGACTCAAAGGACCTGTCAACTCTCCAACCAAACAGCGACTGTGGGATCTTTCTTGATCACCTGAGGAGGCCAGTCACTAACTTTGGGGATATTTCTGGCAACTCAGTGCTCCTTCAGTACTGACTCACCAACCGTTATGAAACACGCTACCAACTGAGCTGAACTGGTGCTTAAAGTTAATCAGCATCTGGACCGCTTGATTGAAGGGAGAGAGTCAGGACGGAAGTCAGGCTGTCTCAACAGACTTCATTCCTTCATCGGCGGTCCCTCGCAGAGGAGGATGGCTCTTTCCCACTTTCAGGGTGAGCCTGTAAGTGGCTGGACAGACCGATGGGGCTCCCACAGACTCTATTACACTTGGGGGCAGGCGATGGTCGCAGGAAGGGGGTGGGTGGGGCGTTGATGTGGCAGCGTGCTCCTTAGACTGTATCCACCCAGCTTCTGCTTTTTCTCCCACAGCAAGTCTCAAGGTGACTGATTCCTTCTCGGACGCTCCTCCTCCACTTTGGATACTCTTGGGCCATAGATTCCCAGGTGTTGGTGGGAATGCTGCACTTCACCCAGTGAGGCCTTGGGGCTATCCCTGAGGTGCTTTGTGCATAGACACTTGGAGAGGTTTCACATTCCCAGCACGATTCCCAGTTTAGCTGAATTCTGCACTAACCTACCTCCTGCCTGCTACCCCATTTTAGAGGGAGCACTGGTGTCTGCATTGGGTAGCAAAGACTGGACTCCCTTAATGCTGTTTCCCAGCTCTGGGCCTGTAGCTCTGGAGGCCATGGCAACATTAGTGAATATGTAAATGCTGTCTCAATGTTACCAGACTTTTATCTTTATCCTTATTGCTTGATATGGAAAGCAAAACAAAATGGACTCAGGATTCCAGGGATATATGAAGCAGTTTAGAGGGCAGCTCAACACCACCTTCTCATTTAGGGATGGGTACTAAATGCCAACCCAGCCAGTGACATCTGAAGTGACCCTTCAGAGGCTGGCATCCCTTCACCAATCACCCTTTAAAATCAGATTTATTAGAATTCGATTTATTAGATTAGATTACTTATAGTGTGGAAACAG
>NW_025186256.1:1613-2929 GCF_004010195.1 Chiloscyllium plagiosum | reverse complement strand
TTTCTCCTGATATTAATTAATCCCTTCTATATTGTCCCCGAGAATTGGTGCTCATTTGGAAGACTCAGAGAGTGAGAGAGTGAATTTCAGACAAGAGCATGCACCAACACGGGGATACAATTCTGAGGCCTGAGGTCTGTTTGACAGGCAACTCTCTGTTGTCGGAAATGTCATGCTGTAAAAGCACAGCCGGTCAGGCAGCATCTGAGGAGCAGTATAATCGACGTTTTGGCCATAAGCCCTTCATCAGGAATGAGGCTTGTTGCCCAAGGGGGCTGAGAGATAAATGGGATGGTTGTGCGGCAGGGGAGAAAGTTAGATGGGGAATGCAATAGGTAGAAGGAAGTAGGGGTGAAGGTGATCAGTGGGAGAGGAGGGTGGAGCTGATTATTGAAAAGCAAGGTGGACAGGTTGGTCTTGTCACCGGGGTCATGCCGAGTTGGAAGGTTGTATCTGGGATAAGATGAGTGGAGAGGAAATGAGGAAACTGTTGAAATCCACATTAGTCCCGTGTGATTCGATGATCCCAAGACAGAAGATGAAGCGTTCTTCCTCCAGGCATCGAGTGGTATGGGAGTGGTGATGGAGGAGGCACAGGACTTACATGTTTTTAGTGGAGTGGGAAGGGGAGTTAAAGTAATCGGCCACAGAGCGGTGGGGTTCTTTCGTGCGGGTGCCCCTGAGATGTTCTCTGAAGCATTGTGCAAATTGGCATCATGTCTCTGCAGTGTAGAGGAGACTGCATTTGGAGCAACGGATACAGTAGATGATGTGTGCGGAAGTACAGTAAATTTCTGTTGGATGTAGAAGGAACCTTTGGGGCCTTTGGTCGAGGTGAGGGGGAGGTGGAGGCGCAGGTATTGCAATTCCTGCAGTGGCAGCGGAAGATGCCGGGGGGGTTTGTTTGTTCGGAGGAGCGTGGGCCAAACAAGAGTCTTTGCAATGCCCATGTGAGTTGTTTCTGTTAATTATGCTGAAGTTTGATTTATTTTGAGGCGCTCCGAATTATTTGGGAGCTCTAGCTAACTGGGTCCTTTTGGATTATGGCCTGTCGTATTAAATTAGTATTGAAGCCTCGGATTAAAGTAATCTGGTTGGGAGTGTGGAGCTGGAAAAGCACATGTTGCTTTTGTTGCACCTGATGAAGGGTGTTTGCTCGAAACGTCGATTTTCCTGCACCTTGGATGTTGCTCATCTGCTGTGCTTTTCCAGCATCAAACTCTTGATTATAATATCTAGCATCTGCAGTTTTCACTTTCGCTATTTAATCAGGGCCTTGAGACCTTACACAAACACCTGAACCCACAGCGAGTCTC
>NW_025186256.1:0-1258 GCF_004010195.1 Chiloscyllium plagiosum | reverse complement strand
TATTCCTATACTTATCTCCCTATCTCTATCTCTATCTATACATCTGTCTCTATCTCTAGCCCTCAATCCTTATCTTTCTATACCTATCTTTCTATCCCTATCCCTCCATCCCTACCCCTCTATGACTACCCCTCTCTCCCTACCCCTCTATCTCTATCCCTCTATCCCTATCCCTCCATCCGTATCTCTCTATCCCTCACTCTCTATCCCTATCCCTATCTCTCTATCTCTATCTCTATCTCTAGCCCTTTATCCTTATCTTACTATTCCTATCTTTCAATCCCTATCTCTCTAGTTCTATCCGTCTATCCCTATCCCTCTATCCCTCTCTCTATCCCTAATTCTCTATCCCTATCCCTATCTCTCTATCTCTATCTATATATCTATCTCTATCTCTAGCCCTCTATCCTTATCTTTCTATTCCTATCTTTCCATCCCTATCTCTCTATCTCTATCCCTCCATCCCTATCCCTCCATCCCTACCCCTTTATCTCTATCCCTCTATCTCTATCCCTCTATCCCTATCTCTCTAGTCCTATCTCTCTATCTCCATCTCTCTATTTCTATCTCTCTATCCCTATCTCTCTATCCCAATCCCTATCTCTCTATCTCCATCTCTATCTATGTATCTATCTCTATCCCTATCTCTAGCCCTGTCGCCCGATCTTTCTATCCCTATCTTTCTATCCCTATCTTTCTATCACTATCCCTCTATCCCTATTCCTCTGCCCCTACCCCTTTATCTCTATCCCACTATCCCTATCCCTCTATCTCTATCCGTCTATCCCTATCCCTCCATCCCTACCCCTCTATCCCTATCCCTCTGTCCCTCTCGCTATCCCTATTTCTCTATCCCTATCCCTATCTCTCTATCTCTATCTCTATCTCTATATCTATCTCTATCTCTAGCCCTCTATCCTTATCTTTCTATCCCTATCTTTCCATCCCTATCACTCTATCTCTATCCGTCTATCTCTATCCCTCTATCCCAATCTCTTTATCCCCATCTCTCTATCCCCATCTCTCTATCCCGATCTATCTATCTCTCGCTATTTCTATCCCTCTATCCCTATTCCTCTATCACTATCCCTCTATCCCTATCATTCTATCCCTATATCTCTATCTCTATCTCTCTATCTCTATCTATATATCTACCTCTATCTCTATTTCTCTATCCCCATCTCTCTATCCCTATCTCTCTATCCCTATCTCTCTATCCCTATTTCTCTATCCCAATCTCTCTCTATCTCGCTCTCTC
>NW_025186255.1:0-2929 GCF_004010195.1 Chiloscyllium plagiosum | reverse complement strand
AAGGCTTTGTATTATGAAAGATATGCATTTTAGTCTCAGTGTAAGTGTTCTTGCTATTGTACTAAACAAGATCTTGAAAACCGTGCATCAGGTGAATACCTGACAGACATTTCCTCTTGTTTGGGAGACTAAAACTAGGGAATTCATTTTAAGAATAAGTATTCACTTTGACACAGATATTGGAAAGTCATTAACCTTTTTTTTATAAAAGGTAAAAGAATCGTAGTCACAGTATCGAACATTATGGAACCACACCGTTTGTTCAACTAATACTACCAGCCTGAGTTTGGCCCATATCCCTCCAAACCTTTCCTATTTTTGTACCTACCCAAACATCTTTTAAATGTTGTAACTGTACCTGCACCCGCCACTTCCTTTGGAAGTGCATTACACACACTAATATCTCTATGTAAGAACAAATTGGCCCGCTTGTACTTTTGAAATCTTTCTCTTCTCACTTTAAAATATTCTCGCAGGTTTTGAATTCCTCCATCCGAAGGAACAGAAACATGCCATTCACCTTAGCAATATCCCTCATGATTTTATAATGTAACCCGTGGATTTTCTGCCCTCCAAGGAAATAAGATCCAATCCAATCTCTCCTTATACCCCAATCCCTCCGAACATTCCGGTAAATATATTTTAACTCTAACAAGCTTAATAATGCCCTTCCCCTGACTGAATGATCAGAACTGGACCCAGTACTCCAAAAGAGGCCTTATCAATGTTTTGTACAACCTCAATATGAAATAGCGACACCTATAGCGAAACGTCTGAGTGACGAAGGCAAACGTGTTGAATGCCTTCTAAAATACTTTTTCCACGTGTGATACAAAGTTCAAAGAACTATGTACCAAAATCCCTCGATCTCTATGGCCTGAAGTATTACCTTGGACCGTATAATTATTTGTTTTACGTCATGCACTAGTTTATTTTACCAAAATGCAGTACCTCACATTTAGTTTATCTAATCTCCATCAGTCACTCCTCAATCCATTAACCTAATTGCACAATATATCTCGGCAATCGCAGACAATTGTCTCACTGCCCAATATAACAGCAATTTTAGTGTCATCTGTAAATGTACCAACCATGCTTTTGATCTTATCATCTTAACCTTTTACATCAATGACAAACGAAAGTCCATCCAATACTGATCCCGGTGGAACACTGCTTGTTATAAGCTTCCAGAAGAAAGTAAAATCCTCTATTCTGTCTCCTTCTGTAAAACCGAATTTACATCCAGTTGTCAAGCTTACCCGCAGTCCCATGTGCTCTAACTTTATTAATTGGTCTACCATGCAGAACCTTATCAAAAGGCATTGCTAATGTTCATTTAAACAACATCTACCATTCTGCTACAATCAATCTTTCTGTTTACTTCATTTAAAACAAATTAAAATCATGTTTATAAGACATGATTCCTCTCACACAAAATCTTTCTGACCAACACAAATCAGCCCTTCTCTCTCCATGCATGTAAATCTTATCTTTCAGAATCTCTTCCAACAACTTATTCATCACCAATGTCAGACACACAGTCTATCGTTTCCATGCTCTTCCTTCCGGCCTTTCTAAAGGTGCAGCATTAGTCATCCTCCAGTCCTCCAGTACTTCACGTGTGTATAAATGATTCAACTATATCTGCTGGGTTCCCATAGTTTAAAAGAACAAAGAGCAAAGAAAAATAACGAAATAACTTTCAGCACAGGAACAGGCCCTTCATCCCTCCAAGCCTGTGCCGATCCAGTTCTTCTACCAAAGCATATTTTCTAAGGATATGTATTCCTTTGCTCCCTGCCAGTTCATATATTTGTCTAGATAGATCTTAAATGATGTTATTGTGTCCACCACTAACACCACGTTCCAGGCACCCCCACCCTCTGCATAATGAATTTACCACATATACCTCCCATCAACATATCCAATCTCACGTTGAACACGTGGCCCCTAGAAATTCAGTACGCCACTCTGGGGAAAAAAAAAATCTTGCTATCCACCCTATCTTTACTTCTCATGATTTTGTAGATCTCATTCAGATTCCCCTTCCCCGGTCTCTGTCTTTCTAATGAAAATAATCCTGATCTACTCAACTTCTCTTCATAGCTTGCACCCTCCATATCAGGTAATATCCTAGTGAACCTCTTCTGTACTCTCTCCAACTCATCCACATCGTTTTGGTAATGTGGGCGACCAGCAATGTACCAGATATAATGCTAAACCATAGTCTTATTGAACATAGTCTTTACCATCATCAAATATGCATTGATTGCATTCTACACCTCCCGCCCCCCCAACAAAATCAACTTTAATACAGGGAGTAAGCAACTGGGAGTCCAGGGGCTGACATTTGTGGCACTCCACTTATTATGTCTCTCTAAACTCACACAGACATGTTCATCAAGACTCACTCCTTTGTGTCTTCACAAATGTTCAATCTCTGAACAATAACCCACAAGTTCGTACCTTGCGCAATATACGCTTTAGATGGTACTTTACAAAATGCTTACAAATCTAATGACACAATCTAAGGCTTCACTTTTATTATCACTGCTTCTCCTTTTCAGATAACTCTATTGAGCCTCTTTGATTCCATTAAATTATTGTAAATCACACTATAATGGACACGAGCAGTTTCCTAATAATAGACATAAGGCGACCTGGCCTTTATTTTCCTGCTTTCTGCATTCCTCCCTCCTTGAAGACAGGCATCACAGTAAGACCTTTGAATCCACTGAAATCCCCTTGGACTGTAGTGATATTTCAACAAATGCCAGGAATATGTCTGGAGCATATTGTTTCGAAATCCAGGAAACAGACCATTAGGTTTTGGTGGATAGTTTATGCATAATCATTTCCTTTATCAAACGGGTTGTCCTGAAAATAAGGCCTGCGGTCCTTTGGGATATTCTCTGTCGAAAAAGTGTCA
>NW_025186254.1:0-2929 GCF_004010195.1 Chiloscyllium plagiosum | reverse complement strand
TACGATGATGCTGTCAATGAGGTGCCAGTGTTTGGAGCGTAGATGTTGCCAGGATACTTTATGCTTGTTTTCTTGGGAAGATAGTGTGTTTGTAATCACATGATTGTGGTCAGCACATTTGATGATGAAGAGTGTCCCATTGGCATTAAATTTGCCAACTCCTTCTTTGCCTGTTATTCCAGTCCAAAGCCTATGATTTCGCCCGACTCTGGCACTGACGTCTCCTAAGAGAATGATCTTGCAGTTGTTGGGAACAGACAAAAGGATATCGTCAAGTTGGATGCACAAGTTCTCCTTTATATTGTCTTTCGCATTCGGAGTTGAATCATTGTCACTGAAGATATGGTGTGATGGTTCTTGACGAGCTGGATTAACAGAGTCTGACACGTTCATTGATTCCCAATGGTTGTTCTGTCAGCTTCTGAAGGAGGCTGTTACGGATGGCAAAGCCAACTCCATGGATCCTCGGTTTTTCAGGATCAAGTGCTTTCCAGAAAAAGAAAGGTGTATTGATCTTGCTCTTCCTTTATTAGCCTTTCTCCAGCTCTGGGGTCTCACTCAGTGGAACGATGTCAAAGTTGAATTTTTGGAGTTCCCGGCCAACAAAGGTAGTTCTGCTCTCTGGACGGTCTGAGTTTGGGTTATCCATCATAGTTAGTATATTCCAGGTTCCAAATGTCATAGTTCCACTTCTCAATGTTTCTCAACGACAAAATGGTGATCCCTCTGGACATGGCTGTCCAGAGAGGATGTGATGAAGCAGACTATTTTGACGGCTCCTTCTCCCACCCCCTTCCAGTTCAGGGTGAGCAGAGTGGATGCTAAAAAGGCTGCTCGGAGGTGAACACTGCTACCGACCAACTTTTCTGCTTTTGTCCAAACGTTGAACGATTGAATCAAGTATTTCCCGCTTTTGTGCCGGTTCTTGATGAGGAGCCATCACAATGCCCACTCCAATCACCCTCCCCCCCAATCGTCAAAAGTCTTGAAGAAGCGGTCCACAAAGTGAAGACGCCAGCACATCGATTTGATTAACGTGGGCTTGTTGTTGACTACTAAGAAGCACATGATACCTCACAAATCAACTAACTGATTCCAGTGGCATGGGGAACATGGTGATTTGTACTGATGGATTTGATGCAGCCTTCATCTACCTTCGTGGTCATTGAGTTTAAAGTAACTTTGCTTGTCCCACCATTGACGTTTTGTTTGAATTGTTCTTAGTCAGGGACCTCACACTCGACCTTAATGCCATGGTTAAGACTAAAAGGAGCTTAACTCCAGATGGCATTGCTGAGGAGATCTCAGGACCACCAAACATTCTCCACCACAACAAGACAACAAGTCATGGAGATTACCAATGTTTGCTAATAATGCAACTCCGTAGACCTTTAAGGACAGAAATTTGTCTAAATGTTCGAGAGTTCTTAGTCAGCAGAACTCTGAAGAAATTCACTACACATGGTTCTATCTTCAGGCATTCAAAGACAGGCACTGTTGCTTTGAAACATAGCAAAATCTATCATTAATTGGATAATAGCTAAACTGCAATATTTGCTTGCTAGAGGGGTTGCGTTTTGGTTTCTATATGCAATTATGTTAAAGAAATTGTTTCAATATTTGATTGTAACATTTCATAGTAAGTCGCTGAATGCAAGGCACTGTGCGATTAATTATGGAAAACAACTCTTTTTGAAATAAACTGTTTATGAACAAGAGCAGACCTTGTTCATAAGGAATACACGGTAACCAAGTATGACCTTCGTAGAGACATTAAGAGAGACAAGGACCAATACTGATCCAAACTAGAGACCCAGACAGATAGCCAGCAATTATGGCAATGTCTTAGTGACATCACAGGTTCTAAAAAGAGACAATGCCAGATAGCAGATGATGACATATACATCCCATATCGTCTCAACGCTTTCTATGCTCACTTTGAGCACAATTCCGGTGAAGAGGTAACACCCGTACTGACAAACCTATCTCAACAGTCACTGCATCAGCGATCAGATCAGGTTTTCTTCGTGTGAATCCAAGGAAAGCGATAGGACCAGACAGAGTACCAGGCCGAACACACAGAGCATGCGCAGATTAACTGGTCGAGGTCTTCTCGGTCATCTTCAACCTCTCCCTGCAGGAGCCCATTGTTCCTGCCTGTTTCAAAAGGGTCAACACCATCCCTGTTCATAAAAAGGCTCATGCAACATTTCCACAAGAGTGATTAATAAACTTAGTGATCTCGGATTAAGCTCCACTCTCTGTAACTGGATCCTCAGTTTCATGACCCACAGGCCACAGTCACTGAAGGATGGGGACAATATTTTGTCGACACCAACACTTAACACTGGAGACCCGTGCAGGAGTGCGTAAGCAAATTCCTACTGTACTCACGGTGTACCCATGACTGCATCGCCAAATATCAGACTAATGCCATTTGCGAGTTCACTGATGAGGCTAACACAATCGGTCGAATCACAAATGCCGATGAAACAGACAACAGACGGGAGGTGGAAGACCTGGAAAAAATGGTGCACTGAGGACAGCCTAGCTCTCAATGCTAGCAAAACCAAGGAACTCATTATTGACGTTTGGCAGAATGTTACTCATGCACCCCCGCCCCCACCCCACACACACATATTTACAGCACAGAGGAGGGACGAGTGGAGAGTACAAAACTCCTGGGAGTGGTCATCTACAACAAGCTTTCTCGGACTTTTCATGTGGATGCACTGTTTTCAAAGGCCCAACAACGTCTCTCTTCCTCAGGAAATTTGGCATGACGGTGAATACCCTTGCCAACGTTGATAGGTGCGGCATCGCGAGCATTCTACCTGGATTCATCATTACCTGGTATGCCAAATGTACCATTCAAGACCGGACTTGAATCACAAATGCCAAACTCCCATCTATAGAATCCATCAACCAA
>NW_025186253.1:0-2929 GCF_004010195.1 Chiloscyllium plagiosum | reverse complement strand
CTTCACATTTATCTAAATTAAACTCCATCTGCTAATCCTCGGCCCATTGGCCCATCTGATCAAGATCCCATTGTACTCTGAGGTAAACTTCTTCGCTGTCCACTACACCTGCAATTTTGGTGTCGCCTGCAAAATGACCAACTCTACCAGCTGTATTCTCATCCAAATGATTTAGATAAATGACAAAAAGCAGTGGACCCAGCACTGATCCTTGTGGCACACCACTGGTCACAGGCCTCCAGACTGAAAATTAACCCTCCACCACTATCCTCTGTCTTCTACCTTCGAGCCAATTCTGTATCCAAATGGCTAGTTCTCTCTGTGTTCTATGAGATCTAACCTTGCTAACTAGTCTATCCATGAGGAACCTTGTCAAATGCCTTACTGAAGTCCATATTGATCACTTTAATCGCTCTCCTCTCATCAATCCTCTTTGTAATTCCTTCAAAAATCCTAACAAGTCAGTGAGACATGATTTCCCACGCACAAAGCCATGTTGATCAAACCCAATCAGTCCTTGTCTTTCCAAATACATGTAAATCCTGACCCTCAGGATTTCCTCCAATAACTTGCCCATCACCGATGTCAGGCTCACCAGTCTATGGTTCCCTGGTTTTTCCTTACCACCTTTCTTAAATAGTGGCACCACATTACCCAACTTCCAGTCTTCCAGAACCTCACTTGTGACTATAGATGATATAAATATTTCAGCAAGGGACCCAGCAATCACATCCTTAGTATCCCACAGAGTTTTAGGGTACACCTGATCAGGTCCTGGGGATTTATTCACCTTGATGCATTTTAAGTGGTGGGGCACCTCTGACATATGGACATTTTTCAAAATGTTACCATGTATTTCCCCACATTCTATATCTTCCATGTCCTTCTCCACAGTCAACACTGATGCACAATACTCACCTAGTAATATCCCATCTCCTTCTGTTTCACACAGAGGCTGCCTTGTGATCTATGAGGGGCCCTATTGTCTCCCCAGTTACCCTTTTGTCCTCAATGCATTTATAAAATCCCTTTGGATTCTCCTTAACACTATTTGCCGAAATTTTTGGTATATCCCCTTTTTGCCCTCTTGATTTCCTTTTAAGTATACTCCAATTGCCTTTGTACACTTCTAATGATTCACTCAATCTGTGCTATCTTTTCCTGATGTATGCTTCTTTCTTTTTCTGAACCAAAAAGTTCAATTTCTCCAATCATCCATCGTTCCCGACACCTACCAACCTTCCCTTTCAGCCACAGAGGATTGTACTATCTCTGGACTGTCATTATCGCATTTTTGAAGGCTTCCCATTTTCCAGCCATCTCTTCAACTGCGAATATCTGTCCCCAATCAGCTTTTGAACAGTCTTGCCTAATACCATCAAAACTGGCTTTCATCTAATTTAAAACTTCGACTTTTCCATCACTATTTTAAAACTTAAATTGCACTCCCCCTTGCTCCATCTCTCCTCACATTTTATACTCATCCTACACCAACATCAATCACATCACTCACATGGCCCTCTTACCCTCATATCTACCTGTCCTCACTCTCTCCTGTCACTCACAGTTCCCCTCATTTTCTCTTCCAGCCGACTCTCCAATTACTCCCCCACCTCACTCCAACTCTCTCACACTCATCCCGTGACTCTTCATTCTCCTGTTATGGACCAGGCCAGACCCCCTCAAGACATTTCAAGAAGGTAGCCCAGACCCGAACATTTCTGGTTGTTTGCAGCAGGTGTACAGTGGATATTCCAGGAGGGATATAGCTGGCCCAATCACTCATTTTTAAACAGAGAAGTATTTATTTACACATGAACAGAAGAAAACTGAATTTCGAATAATAACTTAAAAACCCAATCGACTCAATCACAACTTTGAGTCATAGAGATGTACAGCACAGAAACAGACCCTTTGGTCCAACTTGTCCATGCTGACCAGATATCCCAACCCAATCTAGTCCCACCTGCCAGCACCCAGCCCATATCCCTCTAAACCCTTCTTATTCATATACCCATCCATATGCCTTTTAAATGCTGCAATTATACTATCCTTTATCACTTCCTCTGGCAGCTCATTCCATATCAGTACCACCCTCTGCATAAAAATGTTGCCCCTTAGGTTTCTTTTATATCTTGCCTCTCTCACCCTAAGCCCTCTAATTCTGGACTCCCCCACCCCAGGGAAGAGACTTTGTCTATTTATCCTCACACTTCCCCTCATTTTCTCTTACAGCTGACTCTCCAATTGCTCCCCACCTCAGTGCAACTCCCTGACACTCACATCCCCCTGACTCTTCACTCCCCTGTTGTGGACCAGGCCACACCCCCTCAAAACATTTCAAGAAAGTAGCCCAGACCTTAACATTTCTTTTCAGCAGTCGCACAATGGATATTCCAGGAGGGATACAGCTGGCCCAATCACTCATGATTTTATAAACTTTTACAGTATAAAGTTACCCCTCAGCCTCCAACACTCCAGGGAAAACAGCCTATTCAACCTCTCCCTATAGCTCAAATACTCCAACCCTAGCAACATTCTTGTAAATCTTTTCTGAACCCTTTCAAGTTTCACAACATCCTTCCGACTTAGTGATGTTGTTCCAAATATTTGCAACATCCCCATTAATACTGCCTTGGCAAAAAGAGAAAATTCAAGCCCAGATTCTTACAGGAGAGATGTCAGAGAGAGAGAGAGAGAGAGAGAGAATCAGAATCCGCATGGAGCTGTTTCTTTGTTCAACAGCCTCAAAAACATGACTGATTGCTAAAACCAAATCAAATCAAACCAAAACCAAGCGAAGCTGACCTGGTAGAAATGGCCACTCCTCTTTCATTGTAAAGTGTTTTATTTGAAAAAAACTTGAAAGCCTTTTAAAACCTGAGATAGTATCTGTTAGTTCTAATCAAATTGGGCCTAAAACCAGACA
>NW_025186252.1:0-2928 GCF_004010195.1 Chiloscyllium plagiosum | reverse complement strand
CAGGTTCATTGGCAGAAGTTGTTTGTTGTTGTTGGTTCTTCACAACTTACACAAAGTTTTGTCAGAATCAGAATCTCTCTGCCCCAAATAGCCATTTGAACCTGAAGATCAATTGCATGTTTCAGAAAAGGCATTGATAAATCACTGATAATTATGAAAATCTAAAAAATAAACCCGGAAAGGAGCTTAGTAGATGCACTTTAATGGCCAGGATCTCATTAAATGGCAAAAGACAGAGTCAAAAGATTTACTCCTGTTCCTAATTTCTAATTTTGGGACATTAAACCAATTGAGTCAACTATTTTGCTCAACTCTTCATCCAAGCTGATTCTTCCAAAGCATGATGTTTTCACTCACTGAATCTTTCTTACTGTTTTCTCCACTGTCTTGGATATTTCAGAATAAATGTTTTCCAGCAGTGTAAAGTCAGTATGAAAAGTATTGCATGAGTCTTCCCACACACAGTGTAATACCACTCCATGAAAAGTTGGAAAATAGAAACTAAAAGACAGGAAGTCCTCTTTCTGCTAAAGAATATGGTTGTTGCTTCACTTCACACAAGTTTCCTCTGCATTCATGTTATCAAGTTACAAAGGTGTGCAGACCAACATCTGATATCCCCATGAAAAGTTACCTTCTGCTATGAGTGTTCAATGTCTTCTAGGAATAAACCAAATGCTGTTGAGTTGCTTGCATATTACGTCACATCAATTTTCGTGTTAGTTACCAAAGCTTTTGTATACCTGCTGAGTGGAAGATACACTGAAAACTGATCAAACGGACCCATGATTTAATTACAAAATGCTTTTTCACATCAGAACACTCAAAAGATAGAAATTGTTTTTCATAGTTTAAAACTGCAAACTACAAGATTAACATGTGCTACAATATCTTTTGTATCTCAAGGTTTCATTCAACAATATCTCAAGAACACAAACCTTTTAGGTTTGTTCCTTTGTATAATATCTACCAGCATGATAGCACAGAAACAAAGAATTGCTGAAAAGAAAAGACAATTTAGTGAAATGTTTGTTTTAAAAGCTCAGCGGGTCTTGACAGTATCTGTGGAGAGAAATCACAGTTAATGTTTTGGGTCTAGTGACATTTCCTGAGAACTCTGAGTGTTCTGAGGAAGCATGACTGGATATAAAACATTAACTCTGATTTCTCTACACAGATGCTGCTACACCTGTTGAGTTTTTCCAGCTATTTGGCTTTTGTTTCTAATTTCCCACATCCATAGCTCTTTTGGTCTTTAATTTGTTGAGTTTTTAGGTCTTATATTCATCAGGACATGTCATAAAAATAGCAAAAGAGGCACCATTCTTTATACTGTGTGAGAGCAAATGACTGATATGTTAACTAATTCCATTTCAAAGTCCATTTGCTAACCAATCTCTTTCAACTGAGCAATGTTCCATTTGACATCACAATCTCTACTTGTGTCCTGATGATGAAAACTTTCCACAAAACTATTTTCAGACATACACAATATTATAATTATTGTGTTCCATTTTAAACATAACATCCATTTTGCACATTTGTTTTTGCAGAACAGGTGATTTCTTTCACTTAAATTTTCTGTACAATAATCACAAACCTGCCTCACTCAATATATCTGGAACATTCATAAACTTGAATAAATGTAAGTAATAAATGTCAGAGTTGGATCATGAGTGCAATCTTATCTCTTGGTCTCAAGTTTGTGGATTTAAACCTACACCCGAGACTTGATTTGATGACCAGGACTGAGATTCATCTATGACAATCTGAGGGAGATGGTTGTTTTATTTTAATATTAATCTGACACCCCAGTTGCACTCTCCAGTGGATGTAAAAATCTTGAAAATGGGCAGAGAGAGCAGCTGATATTCTGCTGGCACTCGTCCATCATCTAAAGAAGATTGAATGGTCACTTATATTTTCACTGGACAGGGGGACATTGCTGTGCACATAGTGGTTGCTGAATGCCCAAACCTCCAGAAATTGCAACAATGCACTTTTGTGCAGTGAACACCATGAAGTACAATTCCTTACCTCTGTCTCCAGCTAACATCATTCTGGAAAACAATCATTGTCCAAGCAGGTTCCACATGTCCTGCGATTTAAGGTGCAGGGCAAACTAACGAGGGGGAGATGGCTGAAGAGGAAAGCCGCTTAAAGGGGACAGCAGCTTTTGCAGGATAGCAGGGTTCTCTGCAGATATGCAGTACCATGTGGCTACTCCCAATTTAAAACACTACTGCTCCTCACCACAAATAGCTGCTTCATTTCCACAAGGGAACTGTCAGGGCCTGGAAACTGACAGGCGCGAAACAGCTACATTCACTCGAGTAGACATTATATCGGAAAAGGAGATAATCTCACACACAGATTTCCATATTCTTGCCATTAAACTCTACTCCTCCACCGGTAAGATCGGTGGAAATAAAACTTTTTTTTTACATTTTAAATGAAAATTGATTTGAATTGAAACATCCTTTCTGTTTCTGACTGAAACACAGATACACTGGATGGAATTATGAGATAGATGCAAGATCTGTTGATGTCGATCGGTTGACAATAGAACCCAGTCCTGACCTGCGAGACACACAGGGAGCTGAATTCTCAATGTGTGAAATGAAAGTAAGTTGGAGTTGAGCTGGTGACCTCAATGTTTTCACCCATCCTAAATCTCCGGACAAAGAATTCGGAAACAAACGTTAGTTTCGATCTTAATCCTGAGCAGTGTCTGGGGGAGCAGGGAACTTTAAAAAGGCGACAGTCAGGATGGGTGATAGAGCTCAAGGTGAGCACCAAGCGGTACCACGTAAGGGAGACTCCACAAGGAATCATTCACCCGAGCAAACTGCTATTGTCACTGGGTTGAGTTCCAGTGCTCAGGCTCCCTTTACCTGACTGACTAGATTTTGCAGCCTCGTTAAGATG
>NW_025186251.1:1854-2928 GCF_004010195.1 Chiloscyllium plagiosum | reverse complement strand
CAGTTCACTGCTGTTTAGTAAGAGACTGTCCGAAGATCTGGAGAAATCGAGGCCATTACCTTTGGTTTAAGTCTAGCTGGAGCTGAAACGACGAGAATCGTTGCTTGCAAATCTGTTTCTGAGTGAGGCAGTTTGCTGGAGCAGTGAAGATGGCGTTCGCTGCGGTGGTTTGGGTCCACCTATGGGCATGAGCAATGCGACAGCACTCACAATGAATGGCCGAGTAAGGCACTGCAGGAAGAAACCTCTCACTCAGCGTTAAGTCATTCGCAGCGTTCAGATCTCCCCCACCCCCACAGCCCCTCACTCTGTTGGAAAAGTTGCCATTTTGTTTCCCATGTGGAATGGACAAACTTGTATTCATCTTAAATGTGTTAGTGTGTGACAATGTATCTCTGAGAGTCATTTAGAGCAGATATTGGAAAGGTAAGATTTAAAATGACAGAGCGTCGTCCAAACTCAGGATTACTTTGAAACTAGCAAAACTGTGCCAGAAACAAGAACCTATTTTTAGACATGCTTGGCCAATTTTTAAACTTTTAGACTTAATGTGTTCAGTTTTCCAAATATTAGCTGGATGTCTGAAATGTTTACTACAACTCAAGGTGTGCAGTTGAGTGCCAATGTTTCAACCACATTTTTTTTCACTTTTCTGTACACTGAAATTACTCCATAGAGGCCAGCATCCTATTACTCAGACAAACCTCATGACAAGTGAGCAATACTTGACATAAGTTCGTCTTCCTGAGAGCCAGCACTCAGAGAGGAAACAATCTCCCACACTTTAATTGGACCTGCCAGCCAATAATCTCTGTATGAATCACATTAAATCATCCTCTATGAATTACACATTGATGACCTTTACATTACATTACATTACAGTGTGGAAACAGGCCCTTCGGCCCAACAAGTCCACACCGACCCGCCGAAGCGAAACCCACCCATAGCCCACATTTACCCCTTACCTAACACTACGGGCAATTTAGTATGGCCAATTCACCTGACCCTGCACATCTTTGGACTGTGGGAGGAAACCGGAGCACCCGGAGGAAACCCACGCAGACACGGGGAGAA
>NW_025186251.1:0-853 GCF_004010195.1 Chiloscyllium plagiosum | reverse complement strand
GTTTTGTTGAATTAAACAAAAGCAGCACATGTGGGTGGACTCAGGCTCACCGGGACACAGGTTTTTAGTAAACCCAGCAGTTTAAGTTGGGGTGGGTATTGGAGAAAGATTGAAGCAGATAGACACAGATTGGTCCGTTTTGCTGAAAAAAAAACCTGGCGTACTCTATCTGCTGTTGTAGAATTTTTCTTTTTTGCATTTTTTCCTTTCTCCATGACTGAAGATAACCGGTTAAAAAGAAGAATCTGTGCTTATGGGAACAAAAACAACAAATGCTGGAAAACACAGCGGAATTGGCAGCATCTCTGGAGAGTAACCAGAGTTAAAGTTGCGTGCCCAGTTACACTTCATCAGAATTCATAGTTTTTGGTGATGCTGCTGCATTTTAACAGTTGAGGATTTGTAGTTGAAGAAAATGTACGTTTGGTCAACCTTTTAATGGATTGGAAGTGATGCCAATTTTACATTCTTTGTTATATGTTAACTTTTTTTAAAGATAATGTGTATTTTGCTTAAAGCCAAGTAGCTTGAAGAAATCATACACATCTGAAACACTACACTTTTTGCATGCCTTTAAATCAATACAGGTCAAGGTCTAGGGTATCTTCTTGATAAGTTTTGAACGGAGCTTCTCCAGTTCGTTATACTTCTCACACCTATCACTGGACTAGATTCTGAAGTTTCAATTTAATCAAATATGAATCAGAGGAAAGATTGAAAATCAGAATGAGAAAATGCAGGAAGACAATGGAATCGGTCTCACTCTGTGAGTGACTTCTCTACATTTGGCAACTACAACAGTAACATTTTTAAAAGAAGGACAAAAGATGTGTACTGTCTGTAAAATATAAAC
>NW_025186250.1:2735-2928 GCF_004010195.1 Chiloscyllium plagiosum | reverse complement strand
AAAAAAAAAAGTTGAACAGTTACAGGAGAACTGCCAAAAGACCAACAAATGTAGGCTGCAAGTGAGAACTCTGAGAAATACCTGTCCAGAGAAGGAGTCTGCACAGAGAAAAAACATCGACACCGACATGGAGAGCAAATCTACAGAGGAAGATACAAAGAGAAGATTTAACAGCTGGCTGGTTTTGAAGTTT
>NW_025186250.1:0-2621 GCF_004010195.1 Chiloscyllium plagiosum | reverse complement strand
ACAGATTACTGCATGGGTTAAACCTTCTCTATGTTGCTGGTTTAAATTAGGTGGGGGAGGTTGCACCCAATGTTTTAAAATTTGGGGGCTTTCGTCCGCGATTTGAACTGGTTTAGACAGATTTGAATAGATTTGGCGGTACGAAAAATCCCAGCAGATTTAAACACTTGCAAGTTAGTGTCCTAGATCATTAAATAAAACTTTAAATAGTGACTTTTAGAAACAGTTCCTTCCCTCTTGAATTTTCACATTACCACATGGGGTAAATCTTTTTTGGGTTCAAATTAGTGGGGGGGGGTGCAATCCGTGTCATAACAGTTCTGACTATGTAGAAACAGTAGTGGAGCGTGGAAACAAACTGTTTGTTCCGTGCCAGTCGGATATCCTAAATTAATCTAGGCCCATTTGCCAGCTCCTGGCCCATATCCCTCCAAACCTTCCTGTTCATATACCCATCCAGATGCCTTTTGAATATTGTAATTGTACCAGCCTCCACCACTTCCTCTGGGAGCTCATTCAATTCACACACCACCCGCTGCGTGAAATAGTTGCCCTTTAGGTCCCTTTTAATCCTTACCCCTCTCACCCTCATATAAATCAATTGCTGCTTTTTCTGAACAGGTTCAGTGGCTGGCATTGCTGCCTTATAGCGCTTCGGACCCGGGTTTGATCCCAGTCTCGGGCAACTGTCTGAGTAGAGTTTGCACCTTCTCCCCATGTCTGCGTGGGATTCCTTTGGATGCTCCAGTTTCTTCCCACAATCCAAAGATGTGCAGGTTTGGAGAGGGCACTTGTGGGGAATTAACTTTCACACTTTTTTTCTACTCCTTAGGTCCCTTTTAAATCTTTCCCCTCTCACCTTCAACCTATGCCCTCGAGTTTGGGAGTCCCCTACCCTGAGGAAAAGGTGAGTAGTCAAATAAAATGCAAAAGGAATAAAATGTCGAGCCGCAGGATAAATATAAAATGTCGCTCCAGCCTTTCTTGTCTCCGATTGTCATTTGGGCACAAAACCTGTGAGTTACACCAGCAACTTCACAGAGCATCTTGCGCATGCTCCTCGGTGAAAACACACATTACGCATGTTCGCCGGTGTCAGCAAAACATGCGCGTGCTCCTAGGTGACAACTCACACTGCGCATGTTCGCCAGTGTCAGCAAAATCTGCGCGTGCTCCTGGTTCGCGGAAACTGCGCGTGATCTTCTTTTGGGCCAATTGGAAGCCCTGGAGGACCAGAAGGAGCGTGGTCTTCCTGCTAATCAGAGATACCCATATTGTGTGTGTCTCTCTCTCTCAATCTCAATTTATGGAGGGGACAGATTCTGGAAAAGTTGGGCCAGGTCTGTGTCTCAGTTGGCAAACTCATGGAAAATGCAGTACCACGATGTGAAGTGATAGCATTCCATGTGGGGGGTGGGGAGGGAAAGCAGAAAGGAGATGCATTGTTTAAATGGTGATATATTGGGATGTGGAGAAAGTGAGGACTGCAAATGTTGGAGATCAGAGTCAAAAAGTGTGGTGCTCGAAAAGCACAGCAGATGAGGCAGCATCCGAGGAGCAGGATAGTCAGCGTTACAGGCCCGAGCCCTTCATCAGGAATGTGTATAAAGGGGCCTCAGCGTCCTTCCATACCAGTCAATGCCAGTTGTGAGATAGGTGCAGCAAGCAATGAGCAAAGCAGGTGTTATCTTAGCAAGAGGAATTGAGATCAGAAGTGGGGATGTCTTCCTGCAGTTATTGGATCATTGAATATATTCAAGGCTGAGTTCATCTGATTTTGGAACAACAAAGAAGTGGATGTTTATGGGGGAAGGCAAGAAAATGTTTTTTAGACCAATGCAGAACAGTTACCGAGTCAAACAGCACAGAAACAGTCCCTTCAGTCCGACTACTCCATGCTATGTTCTCAAACTAATCTAATCCCATCTGCCAGTGTTTGGCCTATATCCCTCTGTCACAAAGCTCGTCCTTTTTACTAAAAGCTGGTCCTTCTTCTCAAGGATGCTGTGTCCTTGGTTTTTTTTCAGAGGGGTGGTAAAAAAAACCCGGGCTCCGAAGTGACTGGTTTAGTACAGAGATGAAAAACAGTATTGGGAGACATTTTTGGTTATGTGAACAGATGAGACTTGAGGCCAAAGCTTTTGTTTTAGAAGTGACCTGTACAATGAAAGGGGAGTGGTCAGTCCTGAAAGCTGAAGTCTCGTTTGGGTGAGTTAAGCAGTGGACTATGTGGAGAAAGGCTGCTAATACTGTCTCCTTCTGCCCTTCTAACTTCAACTGTAAGCCTCTGTTTCAGTTTTACTTTGTTTAAGGGGTTTGTTTTTTTTTGGTACTGTTGTGTTCAAGCATTGCGAAGAGTGTGAAGAGTTTCTCCACAGCTTGTACTGTACTTAATAAAGTTTGGTTGTTCACAGAAGCTCAAGCAAAAGAACTTAACAAAGGAACTTAAGGGATAAGTCTTTCATGCAGAAAGTGGCATGTTTAAGGAAAGAGCTGTCAGAGGAAGTGGTGGATTAGGAAGGGTTTAGACGATATGGGCCAAATGCTGGCAAATTGGCCGAGATTAGGTTAGGTTACCTAGTTGGCATGCATGAATTAGACCAAAGGGTCTGTTTCTGTGC
>NW_025186249.1:1846-2928 GCF_004010195.1 Chiloscyllium plagiosum | reverse complement strand
ATCATGGTCAAGGAAATCGCCTGAGGATGGATACCTCCTGCCCCCACCCCTCCTCTCGGTGATAACTCAGTTACCCTCGATGTTAGAAACAAATCAGAGGAAGCACTGAGGGTGACAAGGAGACAGACCGTCCTCTGGGTGTGGGACTTCAATGTTCATCACCAAGAGTGTATCCACAGGCCCACCACTGACTGAGCAGTGAGGGGCCTCACATACACAGCAGTCAGACTGGGGGGAAGTGATAGGGGAACCAACAAGAGGGAAACATTCTTACCAAACCCCTTGTCCCAGAGGGATCTGTCCCTGACAGTATCTGTAGGAGCAGCCAGCACACAGTCCTGGTGGACGGAAAGTCTCAGCCTCATATTGAAGACCCTGCCCACTGTGTTATGTGGCACTCCCTCCTGTGAAGTAGGGACATACTTCTAAAGGACCAAGCACATGGAAGCTAGCCATCCATGAGGCACTGTGGGCTAGCAGCAGCTGCAGCATCAATGGCCATCTCTCCACCATAAAGTCAGAAGTGGCCTATTCACTGATGATTCCAAAATGTTCTGCACTAATCCCAACTTCACCTGTACTGAAGCAGGCTATGCAGTCCATCAAGAGTTTTATTCAAGACAACATCCACCTGGTCCGGGACCTGATCCATTTCTGTCGACGGGCTGGTCTGCCGAGCGCCTTCCTGCTCTCGACCAGGAGAAGGTGTTCAACAGGGTCGATCACGAATACCTGCTCGGGACTCTGCGGGCATTTGGGTTCGGGATGCTGTTCCTCGCCCCGATCCAACTTTTGCATGCCACTGCAGAGTGTCTGGTTAAAGTTAACTGTTCCCTGACGGCACTCCTTAACTTCGGGAGAGGAGAACATCAAGGCTGCCCCCGTCCAGCCAGCTGTATTCCCTGTGCGTGGAGCCTTTCCTGCACCTCTTGCGGGGGAGGTTGTCGGGGCTGGTTCTGCATGGTGTGGGCACGGGGGTGGTCCTCTCAGCTTACGCCGCCGATGTGCTCTTCTCTTTCATCGACCCGACTGACCTGGGGAGGATGCGCGAGTGCAGGTCATGTTACTCGGCAGCGTCTTCC
>NW_025186249.1:0-1250 GCF_004010195.1 Chiloscyllium plagiosum | reverse complement strand
GGGAGCCTGGGCTGGACGCTGCAGCATGACATAGCGAGCAGGGCAGCGGTAGACGTCCGGTACGTGGCCACCGCCATCCGACGCCTTAAAACGGCGGTGCTCGGACCTGACGTAGTGCACCAGTTGGAGGATGCTCAGGTGTGCAGTGGGATTCCGTCCAGGCTCACCCCAGCCCGGACGGAATTTCACATTGGCCCCAAGGTCCTGTACTTCCCGCGGGAGCCTGTGCCCCACAACCTGAGCTGCCTCTGGAATTTTAATTTTGTCCCTTTTAAGGGCGTAAAAAGGCAGGTCCTATACCGACTGCTGCTGCACACCGTCCATCTCTTCTCCCTCATCCACCGTCCGGAAGCGCCTTGGCCTGCCCATTTGCGACTGGGCGGTGGGGATCCCCATGGAGGGCTCTCTAGGCGGGAGTCCTCCCCTTTCTCCCGGGGAGATGGCATGGAGGGGCCCCTGCAACCGCAGATTGCGGTGGTTCACGGACTCCCAGCCCAACTGCTTGTTCTGGGTGTGGGCGTTTGCACTCCCTTTTTGATTTCCTGAAAAACCTCCTCCTCTGCTTTTGGCTGCACTTCAGTCCCACGCTCCTGATCTTTGGGCACCTGGTATGGAGGAGGGAGGGCAGGTCTGAAGACCTCCTCATGGGTCTGCTCCTGGGCCTGGTTGAACTGGCCATAAACAGGACCAGGCAGCGGGCCGTGGAGGGGGTCCTTAGGGACTACTGCCTGCCCCTCTTCTGCTATGTTAGAGCCCGGGTGTCCTTGGAGAAGGAGTACACGGTTTACACCAACATCCTGGAGTTGTTCAGGGAGAGGTGGGCGCCGCAGGGAGTGGAAGGCATTATTTCCCCCTCCAACTCTATTTTGATTTAATCCCTACCCTCCCCTTCACTGTTTGATCACACAGCATTGCCCTTTGATGTGAGAGGCACTGCTTGTCACTGGCCACTCGGGTGTTTCCTTTCTTCCTGGTGGTGGAAATTTGAATAAAGATTCGTGCACCTTGTGTCTCTCACTGTGTCTCACACCTGTACACGCACAACATGGATGCTGGGGAAAAATAAGCACTAAAAATAAACTGAAGTGTCAGACATCATGTTCACTAAAAAAAACAAGAGATTTAAACAGGAACAGAATGACGCCATTCGGCCCTTAGATGCTGTTACTCAGCTATTGGAGCATATCTTTTAATCTTTCCAACCTGTTACACAGGGAATGCAGGGAAGATACAGCCTTTCAAAGCTGCTA
>NW_025186248.1:0-2928 GCF_004010195.1 Chiloscyllium plagiosum | reverse complement strand
TTTGAGACATGGGACAGGAAGAACGATTGGAAGATTTATTAATTAGATCAAAAGAGAGAGCGAGAGAGATAGAGAGAGAGAGAATTTAGACGCGGAGGTAAAACTGGAGAAGTCTACATAATTGATAGAAGCGGATGTACTTCAATATTTCGTTTTACAATTCCTGTTGCTATGGTACTTTGTACAGTGTATGTGCAACAGATTAATATGTTGAAATGCTGGGTCTGATGCCAGAACTTTTATCTCCATCAATATGACAGGCACCGGCTGTTGACAGAACGCAGCATGGCCAATTTATATACTTCCCGTTAGAAAATTGATTAACTGAAATAAATGGATCACCAGAAGCAGGAAATTATAACATACATCCTGATAAGAATTAGCAATTAAGTGTGGAAATGCAAGAAAGTGGCAGGAGGCAGAGGATACGTCGAGAGAAGGGGAAGATAACATCTCAGCTGAAAATTAAATAACATATTAACGTTTTATAAATTTTGTACATCGGATGCATAATTTTTGTTAACTATGTCTCTTTTGTTCATTCTGAATATGTTGCATACGCATGAACAGTCTTGTATATCTACACAGACACACACACACAGCCACACGCACACAAACTCAGACGCATATAAACACATACACACACACACACACACTCACGCTCTCTCTCACACACTCAGACACCCACACTGATCAATCATTGTTCGGCGATTCGATTTCAAATTATCCCGTTTTATTTACGTTGTCACTTGCATTCATTCTTCCGAATATATTCTGCTTCTTTCTCTACATTTTATTTTATTCTGTCTGTCAAGGAGACATTGGGGACAGGGAGAATGTCACTTTACTCCTCATCAGTCTCCACAGTCACTGTCTTCTATTCCTTTTTGTATCTTAGCCCATGAAAAATACATACTGTGTCTGACACTTGAATCCCAATAAACAGGTCTTATTTTTTAAGATTCCCTACAGCATGGAATCAGGGCCTTCGGCCCATCACGTTCACACCGACCCTCCGTAGATTAACCTACCCAGACTCGTTCCCCTACCTTACATTCACCCTTGACACTATGGGTAATTTAGCATGGCCAATTCACCTAGCCTGCACATCTTTGTGGGAGGAAACCAGAGCACCCGGATCAAATCCGCGCAGACACGGGGAGAATGTACAAATGCCACAAAGACAGTTGCCCAAGGCTGTTCAATAAACAGTAAACAGAACATTTACTTTTGGGCTAAGACTACAACAAATCTAAAAACATAAAACGCATAAAAAACCATGCAATGAGATGTTTGCACCTTTACAAACAAATTCTTGAATTACATTATGTAAACGATGATTAGTGATAATGGGCGGCACGGTGGCACAGTGGTAAGCACTGCAACCTCACACCGCCAGAGACCTGGGTTAAATTCTGAGGAGAAACAAAAGTGTTCATAACCATGATTACCCCATTTTGTCCTGAGCTGATTTCTATCTCAATATTCCGTCTACCACAAAACCTGTCCACTACCACCTTCACAATATCCTCAGTCTTCACTTCTGCCTCAATGCTGTGTGGAGTTTGTACATGCTCCCGGTGTCTGCGTGGGTTTTCTCCGGATGCTCCGGTTTCCTCCCTCAATCCAAAACAATGTGCAGTTTAGGTGATTTGAAAATGCTAAATTGCTCATAGTGTTAGGTGGTGGGGTAAATATAGGGGACTGGGTCTGGGTGGGTTACGCTTCTGCGGTTCGGTGTGGACTTGTTGGGCCGAAAGGCCTGTTTCCACACTGTAATATAATCTAAAAATCTAACGAATAAGAGGTATGAGAGTAAAACCCATCGAAATCGGCATTTCTTGTGTATGTTCAGGGCAGTTGTGCCCACAGGCAGACTTAATATTGGAAGTTGTTGTGGTGGAGGCGAGTTCAGTGTTGTAAAAACGTCTCAATTGTCTCTGTGTCCTGATAATTATTCAGGCTTATCCTCGCTATTGTTCGTGCTCCTGGTGAGTTTATCTGTGCCCATTTACTAATTCTCTTTTACGTTGTCAATGTCATCGTTTTCTCTGTCATGAATATTTGGCAAAGATTCAAACTTTTGTCTTCGCTTTTAATCACATACTCCATTTCTTATCATAAATTTCACATCCTTCGCGTATAAATCTGAGGTGAAACAAAAGTGTTCATAACGATGATTACCCCATTTTGTCCCGAGCTGATTTCTTTCTCAATATTCCGTCTACCACAAAACCTGTCCACTACCACCTTCACAATAACCCCAGTCTTCACTTCTGCCTCAACGCTGTTTCTGAATAAACCATCTTCCACACTTTTCCAGTTAAAATTCTCTTCTGGCAACTCTTCTCGTTACATATATTTTGATCGCAAACCTTTTTCTTACCTCGACCTGGACCTATGCCAGGTGCAAAGTGTGAGGTCAGTTTAATTGTAAAATGAGATGATCACAGCTTTGTATCATCTGTTTCAGCATAACCTGTAACCTCGCACGAGGGAGAGGACTATGCTGTCAGTGACCAGGAAGCGACAGTTTCATTGAACTGTTCTGATTCTCGAACTGTCTGAGCAGGAGTGGGTGTCACGTCCATCATCTCCTAATTTCTTTGTTCTGATGTATCCACACAGTGACGGAACCCGTCTCTGCCTCCTGCTGAGGGTAATACCTTCGTGCTGTTTCCACAATGTAAGGTGTCGAAAATTTTCCAGAAATACTATGGGATAGACTTACTGGTGAAAATAAGACACTGTGCTTGATTAGATTTAATAAAGAGAACTTCCTCAAAAAAGTTGGCAAGTTACTACACCAAATCAGATCCATCCCAGAGTTTTCAGGGAAATAGCATTACAGCTAGTGAAAGAGTTAGTGTCATACAGGACAGAAACAGGCCCTTAGGTCCAACCAATCCATGCTGACTCTTCCAATCC
>NW_025186247.1:0-2928 GCF_004010195.1 Chiloscyllium plagiosum | reverse complement strand
ATGGAATAGACGGTCTGTCTCAACTCAGACAGATGAGACCATTGTAATTTCTCCGGTTAGGCTTTCCTTGAGCAGGCACAAGGAAGCAACTAAACATTTTCCGAGTAATATAGACAACAATCGAATTATTGGATTGGTAGAGGAGGCCCCCCGACAATCCAGTCCAATTAAAAACAGGACATATTTTAATTCGAATTTTAAAGGGCCCAATGTTTTTAGTCATGCCGGTGAGTTGGAGCACAGCGAGGAGAGGAATGAAAGCCTTATTATTCGACCAATAAATAGGGAATCACAACCAATAGAAGCGATAATTAATTACCCAGTAGATAATTTTAAATGTAACTACTGCAATAATATCTATAGCACAATTGGGCAGCTAAGAAAACACCTTAAAATATGTAAAGGGATAAAGTCGGTTCGTCTCAAACGTAGTAAATGTAGCAGGGAAGGAAGCTATCATTCGATAGCGTGTCATTACCCCAAATGTAACGATAATAAGGACTATAATAATAAGGATAACAGTAATAAGGACCTCAATCCAGAGAATATTGAAGGGGTAGAGGACGATAACTTTCAATGTGAGCTTTGCCCATCTAAATTTAGGACGGCTAGGGGTTTAGGACAACATGAAAGACATGCTCATCCCGGATTAAGGAATGAAAAACGCAAAGTAGGAATAAAGACAAACCAAGAAAGGAGGAAAGTCAATGACAATAGTAGGAAGGGGGTTTGGTCGGCAGAGGAAGTTGTAAAGTTACAACTTCTCGAAATAGAATTTCAGGGATGCAAAAATATTAATAAACTCTTAGCAGAAAGAATAGTGACCAAAACAGCAAAACAAATATCTGATAAAAGACGGCTATTGAAAAACAAAAATAGGGATAAAATCTTAGGTGAGGCGATAAGTTTGGAGGAAGAAAGAGTCCTTAATTTTACGTGTGAGAAGGAGGATAGAGAGGATGAGGAATCGACTATAGAAAGGATAATTGAGGTAGGAAGTAACGACAAAATAGAAGGTGGGGACTATGAGGATAAATCCTTGGAGGATCTTATCAACAGATTAGAAGGTGGAATAGTGAAGACAAATATCAAGGAGTACGATAATATAATGGATAAAGTAATGGAAAGAATAGGTAAAAATAAAGATACCAAAGCGTATAAAAAAAGGCCCAAAAAGGTAGGACCAAAACTACAACGTAATAATAAAGAAAATAATGCAAAAAAGAGGTTTAGTAAGAAAAAGGGTCGTTATAAAGAAGTGCAAACTTTGTACAAGAGGAATAGGAGGTACTTGGCAAGGACCCTGATGGGGGCTCCCGCCAAGAGTGAGTGTCCACTCAATAAAGAGGAGTTGGAAGAGTACTACAAAACTAGGCTAATGAAGATAAATGAGAAAAATAATTTAAGAGGGTTCGCCAAGTACGTCAAAAAGAATGAAGGGTGTGAGGATGGTATACTGACGGGTCCAGTGACAGTGGAGGACGTCCTTCAGGCCATTAAGTCGAAGGCTAATGAAGATAAATGAGAAAAATAATTTAAGAGGGTTCGCCAAGTACGTCAAAAAGAATGAAGGGTGTGAGGATGGTATACTGACAGTGACAGTGGAGGACGTCCTTCAGGCCATTAAGTCGATCGACGTTGAAACTGCCGCTGGACCCGACGGAATGACCTTAAAAGATGTAACTAAACTTTTTAACAAGGATAATTCAATACTCCCCAGGGTCTACTCTATTTGGATTAAAAATGGGAGAATACCTAATTGTATGAAATTGAGTAGGACCGTTCTAATTCCCAAAGTTAACAATGAAGAAGAACTAAAGGATATCAATAATTGGAGGCCTATTACTATCGGCCCAATTATACTTAGACTATTTACTAAGATAATGGCAGGTAGGTTAAACAAAGTAATAAACCTAAATAAACGTCAAAAGGGTTTTATGACAGGAGTGGCCGGGTGCGAGGAAAATATTAAAATCCTAGAAAATATCATGAAAGGGGCCAAGAAAAATAAGAAAAATTTATCAATAGTTTTTGTAGACCTCGCAAAGGCCTTTGACTCGGTTGGACACAAATTGATTTTAACAGTCCTGAGGAGACTGCAAGTCCCCTCTCTATTTATTAAATTAATAGCAAATTTATATGAGAATAATTTTACACAAATAGAAGGTTTTAAATGTAAAACAGAACCAATAGGAATTTTAAGAGGGGTTAAACAAGGTGATGCGCTATCACCGTTTTTATTCAATATAGTAATGGACCCTCTGATTACGTCCATAGAAGAAAGGAAAAAAGGAATATTCTTAGGTCAGGACGACAAAACTTATCATTGCGCTACATTGGCTTTTGCCGATGATATAGCGCTGATTAGCGAATCCTATGAAGGTATGTCAGGCAATTTAAAACTGGTAGAAAGATTTTGTATAAATACAGGGCTAGAAGTCAATATTAAAAAGACTAAAGGTTTTAACTTTGTTTATAAAAACAAAACTTTTATTTACAATGAGCAGACCAACTGGAAATTTAATGGGGGTTCTATTCAATTTATTGATCCAGGTTTGACAGATAAATATTTAGGTGCCAAGATTGATCCCTGGATTGGCGTCAGCCAATTGGATTGGGAAGCCCAATTGGGGATTTGGATCGGGAATCTAAAAACAACACCGTTGAAACCAGTACAAAAAAATAGAAATTTTAAAAACGTATTTTATACCTAGAATGTTTTATTATTTAATTTTATCTGAATCCTCGGGCAACGACCTTAACAAATTAGATATATTAATTAAAAGTGCCATAAAGGAAATTTTACACCTTCCACAGTCGATCACAGACGGCGTGATTTATGCCAAGATTCGGGATGGGGGTCTTGCTTTTACTCGATTGGGAACCTTTATCCCCATCTCGATTATGAGGAAGTTCGAGAGGCTACAC
>NW_025186246.1:0-2928 GCF_004010195.1 Chiloscyllium plagiosum | reverse complement strand
AAATCTGGAATTTCTTCAGTTTGAGTACACTTGTTTGTCACTTCAGAAAGGTATCACATTTATCAGGGTTAAATTTCATCAGCGATTGATATGTCCACCTGAACATTCGGTTTATTCCTTCCTGAACCATCACACGTTCCTCCTCACTGTGAACCACCAGCTCATCTTTGTGTCATCCACAACATTATTTATCATTTCCCCCAAACTCCTTCCCTCCCATTCTCATCATCATCGTTTACGTTGACAACTAAGCCTTGATTTTATCCAGTTCTTCAGATGTTGTTCATTGGGAAAGCTTTGTGAATTCCATTCTATAGGTCTTGCTATTTTGGTAAATTTTGCAGAATGATGCAGTTGGGTTTTATGTTACGAGGGAGCCACAATTTTTATTTTGGACATGGAGCTGAATTCTTCTTTTATACTATGCGCCTCTGTGTGTTTTATTAATTAAGCCTGTACGCAATTAGTATTGAATTAGGTTTTGGTGGGTTTCACTGTAACATTTGTGTTCTACGTGGTCCTGGATATTTTTCATTGTATCTTTCCCTGCAATAGGCAGAGCTGAAGAAACTTTCCGTCTACGATAGACACAAATTCATAATTTTGTTTGAAAGAGCTGGAGTGATGCGATTCAAACAAATACTACATATATACTCACAGCAGGAGTTCAAATCATATCGGCAAGTCCACCTTGAGTTGGAAACACTTTATTAAAACATACGCCCAGTTTTTTTCATATTGTAAAAACAGTTTCAAAAAATGTTCTTAGAGCAGCATTGATCTTATAGCTGCTCCTGGGATTGCAGGCAGTTAAATATTTACAGTAGTCCTTTTTGCAGTTGATATTATTGTTTATTAATTTAACATTATTTTTCTGTTTTGTTTTATTTTCATTCAAAACCAATCAACAAAGCAAAATAAACTCACGATTTTCTTTGAAAAGAAAATTATTTAAAATAACTTTTTAAGGCTGATTTACAAAAAATAGGAAATAGTCAATGGATGTTTTAAATGGTTTCTTTTATTACACCGGTAACGCTTTCTTTGTTTTGTCAAATTAATCAGTTTCTTTTTTGAAAAAATAAGGAGTTTTACCTTCCTTCTGAAAAGTCCTACACATTTTCAGCTCCGGAGAAGACTATTTTCTTCTTAGAGTTTATTGAAGAAGAATATTTTTATTCATTTAATTAGCTAAATAGTTTATTTTGAATATATTTTTTTATCTTGATACGCATATGCATATATTTTCCAAATTTAACATTCATGACTTTTGGTTAAAGAAAGTTAACATAATGTGTCATTAAAAAGTCCTGATTTCGGCATAACATTATTAAAGTCCCATACAAGGGACAGAGGGGATGGCTGGAAGGTTTAGAAAAAAATGTTATCCAGCCAAATCATTCATATAGATGTGTGGCTGTCACGAATGATAAGAAAGTACTTCAAAATTCTCCGGTGGCTATTCCTCTATCAAAATGATTTTCAGCTTTTAGAACAGCAGAAGGGGGTTGTCTTTCTGAAGAAAATGGAAGAGCACTCAATTATTGGCCACTTGGAATTATTCTTATGTTTAGCAGCGTTTGAGAAGATTTTGTAGAATTGTTGCATCAGTGGACGTTTCTGTCAGGGGCATCAGCGGGAGATTCTGAGGTGACCGTTAATTGAGGATGGGTTGTTGCTTTCCCTGTGCGAGGATTAAGAACGTTTCGAAACATTTCAAGCACGTTATTAAAGGTGAGATTGAGTAGCCAATCATTATTGTCGGTAATGGTAGGAATGACATTTTTTTAGGCAAAGGTGAAAGCAGTATAGAGTGAACATAAGACGTGAGGTAGAATATTTTAAAAAAACTTTCAAGCAATACTTTCTGATTTACTCCCAATGCCAAACTCAGCTGGGAAGGAACAAAGGGTTAAAGGAGAAAAATCGACGGCTGAAGAGCTACTGTGTTGTTGAGGGATTTAGATTTTTTGGGAAATTGGAATCTATTGTAGAATAGAAATGACATGTTCAGAATGGATTGGTCTAACCAAAACTGTAAAGCAACGAACATTTTAGCAGGGAGATTTGCTCATTCTATGTAGTGAGACATTATATTGATAAAGACGGCAAGGGGGATATTCCAAGTAGCTGTACAAATGGTAGGATGATTAGAAAAGTTTATTAATATGCGAAGAGCACGTCAATTAGAAAAGAAAAACGGGAGAGTCAAGAGTATATTGTAATTCTGAAGCACAAAAATGCATTTATTTCAATGTAACGAAGGGCTGGATGGTGAAGAATTTGTCAAATATGTTCACGAAAACATACTTCATCAATATGCGGATGATTCTAAAAGAGAAGGAGCAAAACCATGCCTTCTTTTGTGCAAGAGGCAGGGCAAGTGACTGAAGAAAACGAGGGAATACTTTGGGTATTGCAATCATAACTCTATTAGTTTCATAATGATTATGGAAAAGAATAAGGCTTTCATTGTTTTTTTTTTATTTAATTGGAGTACAATAAATGGTAATGGCATGGGACAAAGACTTATCAAATTTGATTGGAGTAGACTGTTAGCAGGTAAAATGATGTATGACAAGTGGGAGGCGTTCAACCGTCTGACGACGGGAGTTGAAAGGCACTGTATTCCAGTTAGAGTGAAGGGTAATGCTTGTTACATTAAGGAGCAATGGTCAAGTACAGTTATTGAGCTTTTATTCAAGAATCAAAGAAAACCTTACTTTAGAAATGGACAACTTAATTCAATTTAATTTCTTAGTCAATATAAAGAGTGTATGGCATTATTTCGAGAGAAATCAGGAAAGCAAGAAGAAGATATGAGATAACATAGGCAGATAATTTTAAGGATAATCCGAAGACATTGTGCAACTACACTAACAGCAAAAGGGTAAAGCCTCTCAAAGATCATGAAAGATATCGATGTTT
>NW_025186245.1:1986-2927 GCF_004010195.1 Chiloscyllium plagiosum | reverse complement strand
TCTCTACTCCCCTTCTTGAACAAGGGAACATTTATCATCCCTCAGTCTTCTGGCACTATTCCTGAAGACAATGACAGCATAAAAATCAAAGCCAAAGGCACTGCGATCTCCTCACTGACTTTCCAGAGAGTCCTAGGATAAATCCCGTCTGACCCAGGGGACATATCCATTTTCACACTTACCAGAATTGTTAACACTTCCTCCTTATGAACCTCAATCTCATCAAGTCTAATAGTTTGTACCTCAGTATTCTCCTCAACAACATTGCCTTTTTCCAGTATGAATACTGATGAAAAATATTCATTTGGTGCATCTCCTATCTCCTCAGACTTCACACATATTGTCCTTGACTGGTCCTAATCTTACTGCAGTCATTCTTCTTTTCCTGATATACCGATAGAAAGCTTTAAGGTTTTGCTTGATCCTACTTGCCAAAGATTACTCATGTCCCCTCCTGGCTCTTCTTAGCTCTCTCTTTTGGTCCTTCCTGGCTAACTTGTAACTCTCAAGCACCTTAACTGACCCTTCACGTCTCATCTTTGCATAAGCCTCTTTCTTCCTCTTGACAACTTCTTTAGTAAATCACAGTTCCCTCTCGCAACCTCTTCCTCCCTGCCTGACAGGTACATACTTATCAAGGACACACAGTAGCTGTTCCTTGAAAAAGCTCCACATTTCAATTGTGTCCATCCTCTGCAGTTTCCTTCCCATCCTATGCATCCTAAATCTTGCCGAATCACATCGTAATTGCCTTTCCCCCAACGATATCACTTTCGCTGCGATATATCCCTGTCCCTTTCCATCACTAAAGTAAACATAACCTAATTGTGGTCACTATCACCAAAGTGCTCACCCAACTCCAAATCAAAACCTGGACGGGTTTATTACCCAGTACCAAATCCAATGTGGCCTCGCCCCTTGTTGGCCTGTCTATATACTGT
>NW_025186245.1:0-1305 GCF_004010195.1 Chiloscyllium plagiosum | reverse complement strand
CTACAATTCAGGTTCCCATCTCCCTGCTGAATTAGGTTAGATCCTCCCGAAGAGCATTAGCAAACCTCCTCCCCAGGTCAGTGTACCCCTGTGGTTTAGGTGTAGACCATCCTGTTTGAACAGGTCCCACCTACCCCAGAATAAGCCCCAATTATCCAGGTATCTAAATCCCTCCCTCCTGCACCATCCCTGTAGCCACATGTTCAACTCTTCTCTATCCTTTGCTAGCATGTGGCATGGGTAACAAACTGGAGATGACATCTCTGTTTGTTCTAGCACTAAGCTTCACCTAACTCCCTGAATTTCAGCCTTAAATCCCCATCCCTTTTCCTACCTATGTCGTTGGTGCCTATGCGGACTATGACTTGGGCTGCTCCCACTCCCCCTCAAGGATCCCGAAAACACGATCCGAGACATCATGGAGCCTGGCACCTCGGAGGCAACTAAATCAAACGTGATTCTCTCTCGTTTCCACAGAACCTCCTATCTGTTCCCCCAAACTGTTGAGTCCCCAATGACTAATTCTCTGCTTCTCTTTCCCCTTCCTTTCTGAACAACAGGGACAGACTCTGTGCCAGAGACCTGTACCCCATGGCTTACCCCTGGTAAGCCATCCCTTCAACAGTATCTAAATCAGTATGTTGTTAATGAGGGGAACAGCCACAGGGGGTCCCTGCACTGTCTGCCTGTTCCTTCCTGTCCCTTGACTGTAACCCATCTACCTTTCCCCTGTACTTGAGGTGTGACTCCCTCCCTGTAACTCCTCTCAATTACTCCCTCAGCCTCCCGAATGATCCGAAGTTCATCAAGCTCCGGCTCCAGTTCCCTAACGCTGTTTCCGAGGAGCTGAAGTTGCCAGGATCTTGCTGCAGAGCCACATGGAGTGCTTCAGTATCTGAGGAGGGAAGAATGCTGCTGAACATTGTGTGAGTATTAGCGCACCCTCTGACCCATGACACTCTGCCTGAGGGAAGGTCAGTTATACAGTCACTAAAGATAGTTAGGGCTAGGACACAATCTTGAGGATCTCCAGCTGTGAGGGCCTGGAACTTAGATGGCTGACCTCCACCAACCGCACCAATTGCTGTGGGTCTGGACAGATGGGTTTTAACAACAATTGACAAGGGTTTTGTGGTCACCATTAGAGTCATAATTCCACATGTTTATTAAATTGAAGTTCTGATATCTGTCATTGATAGGATTTGAACCGGGTCCACGATACGAGTTGGGAAGTGTCTGAAGAGGAGCCAGTTCGATGGCTGGCCTCCTGGTTGATTTAGAATCCAACTTGACATTTCTGAACCA
>NW_025186244.1:0-2927 GCF_004010195.1 Chiloscyllium plagiosum | reverse complement strand
TCTAAAGGAGAGGGTTTACAAAGTTGGGCAGTGGTATAAAACATGAAGAATATTACAAAGACTGGCATTTTGCAGGCACAGAAGAAAGACTCTGCGATTTTCTTGGTTGAATGCCTGTTTTAAAGGAAAACGCTATTGAGCTGCAAATTGCCTATTATCAAGACTGGGACCTTCTTTTTGTGACGGTAAGAATCCGTACTGGAATATGTATCGGCTGCTTGAGATTTTACAACAGTTTCGGTGCACGTGTTTTGCCATATCACACGACATTTTCATTGAAAAGCCTTTTGTGACCGGATGATGCATACCGAAAAGGAAAGAAAATTCATTCCAAAATTCAGTAAAACGGATATGAAGAATATTTCATAATGATTATTGGAATTCTCTGGCACAAATTCACGCATTGTGTGTGTCTAAATTATGTTGAGGCTCCCTTACATTTTTGACCGATGAGCGAATGATAGATAACATTAACAGATATAACACTACCGCTAAGATCACAAACGAATCAGCCATTGTCTAACTAATTTGTTGAAATTAGCCAAATCGTGGAATAGTCTACACTTGGTCCTCAGTCGCCGTGCCTATTTTTTATTCAGTTTTTCGAATCTGCTTCACTGGTGCAATGGGAGGTCATATCATCTCTCAACCCTGTGCATTGAAGTAGGGGATAAACTTTTGCAGCCTCTTAAAGCTGTAATTTACCGTTACCTGTAATCTGATCAACAATGCTTGGGAAACACGAGTTTGCTATCGGAAAGTTCACACATCCCGCTTTACAAAGCTTCCTCCGTCTGCAATTTTTGCTTAATTTGTTGGTCATACTCTAGACCAAGATTCATTGTGTACGTACCACCTGCACAATCCCAGGCTTAGCTTAACTTACATTCCGATCACCCTGAAAACGCATAAACCACTTCCGTTAATCTTGTGTGATCTGTCGTCTCATTGATTTACTTTGACGTTTTCACGCGAAAAGTTGTATAATACTTCTTCACATATCCATTGCAGGTCATCAACTGACTTTCCACGTCGTCTATTTTCACAGCTTACTTTGATCAATAGTAATTCAAACATTGTTTCTGCTATGCTATTTTCTTTGCCAAACTTCCAAGCTGAGGGGTAAGGGTTGGCGGCGGGGAAGGGGGATTCCTTATTTGAGGGAACACATAATTACCTCAATGTGACAAGCAGACAACCAAATAACAGAATAAGAACAACTGGCAAAGATGAGTGCCATAATGACTGAAATGCTATGGTCAACAGAGAGTTCCTTTGCATGCAATGGAGGTGAATGCAGCAGAAGTTACAACATTTCATTGGTTATGAACGTCGTGACACTCGCACCACTCTACAGATTCCAATCTCATGGTCAGGGAGAGAATTCAAGAAAAAAGGTCATTCACTCAAAATATAGAGAATTGAATAATTCTGGAGAGGAAAAGATTCAGAGCAAGTGTGAAAAAGATGTGGGAGTGTGACTAATTGGTAAAGTGACACTTTAGATGGACCCAACAAAGGCAGGAAATATTAAAATGGAAGCCATAGCACAACGAAAGCCAATGTACGTCAGTGAGGGCAGAAGTGATGAGTGAACAGTACTTTGTGTAATTGTGGGTCTAGGCAGCAAAGTTGTGGATGAGCTGATGTTTTTTCGAGGATGTTGAGTGGAATGTCGTTGAGACAAGTATTAGAATAACTGAGTCTGCAGTCATCCAACCAACATGCACGCATGTTCCAGTCGCCAAGGAACTGAGGCATCGACCGGGGTTGGGAATATAATGGTGGTCGAATTATGTGTTGTTGTTAATCGACTTCAAATATGTCCAGAAACCCGTCTTTGTGAAAAGTAGCATTCCAAGTGTTGCAGACTTACTGTTCCAGACTCAGTCATTGACAGGGAGTGGATAAAAAGCACATTTATCATTGAAGATTGGGAAGCTCCGTTGGACTATGAATCCCATTAGGAGGTAGAAAGAGAAATTAATTTATAATGATACATATTATCTTTAGTTAAATCACTGTAGAATCGGGACCGAACAAAATTATAATGATGTGATTACCACGACAATGTTTGTCAAAGTAACCGAAGAGCAAGTAAAAAAAATACAATCTATATCTCTCACTGACTGTATGGACTGTGTTATGTACGTGAGTGTGAAGGTAGTATGTTACTGAAATGCAGGGCATCAGTGAGACCACATCATGAATCTCCTGAGCAGTTTTGTTCACAAATTATATTAATTACGTTCATGCTATGAATGCATTCCAGAGAAAATATATTTAGTTCATGACAGACATGCATGAGCTATTTTACGTGAAAAGTGCACCTCGATTGTGTAGGAGTTTAAATGAGAGAGAGAGGTGCATTGATCGAAGATTAGAAATTTCCCCGCTGTCCTAACACTGCCTCGATGAAAATGAGAATTCACCTTGTCGTAAGTCCAACTAAATTTTGTTTAATGTATGTTTCATCCTTTTTTTTAATTTCAGAGACGGAAAGTATCATTTTTCTTTATTATCTTATTAGTTTATGGCAGTTTCCATCTTTTGTTTCAGTCCAGACAAACACAATCACCATAACGATCAGTAAGTCATTCAGTCTCTGAAGATTGCACCCGAATTCACAACACCATACCTGACCTGACTGTATCGTTCAATCCACATTCCCGCCTGTTCTTGATAAACTTTCACTCCTTTATCTAACGAAAAACGATCGATCAGTTCCTTATAAATATGGTCGGATATTTCCTCCAGCATCTGTTCGAAAATATCACTGCATTTAAACAGAGGAAAGTAATTTCTGCTTTCAATAACGACTCCTGAATTTTAAACAGTGAATTCGTGTCCTGGATGCAATCGTAAATTGAAGCATTCTCTTCGATTTTGCCCCATCAAGATCCCACAATATCAGAGTAAGACATTTC
>NW_025186243.1:0-2927 GCF_004010195.1 Chiloscyllium plagiosum | reverse complement strand
AGAGACAGCTTCTGAAAGAAATGATCCTCATTCATGTGTGTGTGAAATGAAATCATCTCCTTTAAATGCAAAATAAATAGCTACTCGGTTTTATGTACAAAGCCTTGACGTTCAATCAAACAAATATCGCAAGCTTGGTCCAAAGATTTCTTGTGGTCCTGCATTTGCTAATTCGAACCTGGACCAGTATCAATAGCGATTACCATATGAAAGAATTCAAATCGTCTCCGGTAGTTACTGTGCAGATACATGAAAAGCTGTGTGGTCCAGCATAGGGATACATTTCACGATATCGACAAAAGCGTGAGGACGAACCAACAGCCTATCTGCTTGCATAGGTGGACCAAATCAGTTTTTTTTTCAAAGGGTTGAACGTGCAGGGGTGTTGTTTTATCCATATGTCATCTACTATGGCATTAGTCCTCCATATTCTATTTCTACATAAGTGCCATAAGTCATTCAGTTTAGTCCCTAGGACCTAGAGCACTCCATCCTATCCTATCAGTAGGGTTAAAATCAACGAGGTAAAAACAATGTCTACTGCGAATCCTCTTGCAAGGATGCCTGCCTTGAAGAAGTTTTCCTCCTCTCTCGACAAGAATCTCAGGGAGTCCCTCTCCCACTGCAACTCCCAGGTCATTTCTACTTTCTCCCCACACCCACCCTCCTCGAGCTTATTTCTCCACGCTCCAGGCTCACTGTCTTTATTCCTGATGAAGGACTTTTGCCCGAAACGTCGATTTCGAAGCTCCTTGGATGCTGCCTGAACTGCTGTGCTCTTCCAGCAGCACTAATCCAGAGCCTGCTTCATATCTCAGAGTTATAAAGCACAGTTAAAACTCCTCTTTGACAAGAATTTCTTTACAATTAGACTGCCTTCAAAATTAGCGTGCAAGGTTGAATTATTTTGCAAGTTGAATACAAAACTATATTTACGCACAGTTTGCAGGGCTGACAAGATCTATTAATTCCAGCAATTTGTCCTCTGAGGCAGAAATTTTCGCAACTGTGTAAGACAATTGCAACCACATAACAGAAGTGCTCTCCACACGCACACACAAAATCCAACATTCAGTTGAAAATCTGAATCTAATTCTTTGACTTCAAGTCATTCAGTATCTCCATCTCGTGCAGCACAATGCCTCAATGGTGGGCACTGATGCCTCATAGCAGAAGGGACTGGGCTCGATTCCAGTCTCGGGCGCCTGCTTGTGTGGAGTTTACATATTCTCCTTGTGTGTGTATGGATTTCCTCTGTCAGTTCCGATTTCCTCCCGCAATATAAAGATGTACAAGTTAGATTAATTGTCCATAGTATTCAGGGATGTGCAGGTGAGATGCATTAGGGGTAATGTAGAGTAATGGTGTCGGGAAGTGTTCTGAGTGGGATACCCTCCAGAGGGTCATTGTGGATGTGTTGGGCAAAACAGCCTGTTTCCCCGGTGTGGGATTTTATGGAAGTCTGAGGCAATAAAACATTTCAAATGAACTTCAGTTTCAAAAAGCATATGGTGCAAATAATACAGCCTATTCGACTTATAGAATAACTCCAAATAACACAACTGAACCCCTCACGTCACATTGTCAGTTGAATGCCCAGTCCCTCCGTTTAGAATATATTGAGTCATGCCATCCAGAAATCAGACACTCTCCAACCGGTGCATGACATTCAACTCAAGAATATCAATCAATCTGTAATGGTTCACCGAACAGTAGAGGTTCCTCAATGACAAAAATTATCCAACAAAGAACCTGAAACTGAACAATCTCCTCATCCAGCTGATATGAATCTGTGATGGGTGAATTCATACAATGGGTCAGACAATGTTCAGTTGATATATGGCCGTCAACTAACAGAGCCTAGTCAACTGACCAAATCTTTCTGACCAAGGACTGGGACAGTTGACTGGGCTGCGTGAGTTAACGGCCATCTGTCTGTTGAATCTTGGTGAGAGGTGGAAAATTTTGAGATTTTGCATTTTTGTACGAATCCATATGTTATGAAAAATACAGGCATGCCGTTTGAAGCAGAGATCAATCTTCCAATAGATTTAGTCCTGACAACAGAAACTTGAATCAATCCCAAAATCTAAAGTCATGCTTGAGAATGACTTATATTCTGACCAAATTTGCATCAGTGCATTACCAGAACAAAGCTGACAATTAGTTGACAAAGAAAGAAGAAGATCAGTTTGTCCAGTTGTTTACCATTAGTAACATGATATGAGGTCCCATAAAAAGTGGTGTGATGTCCAAACTGTTGCCATCATCTCAACAATGCTCAATATCTGCACTAATGGCGAAAAGTAACAAAGTCTGCTCCACTTGGCTGAGATGGATGAGAGAGATCAGGAAATGCAAATGCTATGACCAACTACCCATGACCTGGAGTAAGCTATTGAAAAATCACAACGTTGCAGAATCTAAATGCATATGAAATTAATGGCAGCCAGCAAGAAATCTCAGAACTGACAAAGAAGGAATCAGACAAGATTGCCGTGATTAATGGGGGTTAAAATTCTCACACCTGGCCAATTCATGTGTTCCAAAGCCTAATGTGTTCTGTCCAACCATAGCCAAGTGATGCATTAGATAATGATAAATCTGGAATTATCACATTTGTCCATCTCGTCCAAAGATATTCAAAGGGTGTACGATATTAGCGACATCTCAGATCCCAACTCAGCCATGTCTGCGTGCATTATGAGGTGCACAACATCCAGATTAAGGTTGATAATATCCAAATAAATTTCACATGGCAAAAGTGTCAGGAAATGATTAATCCAACAAAGCTAATAATGATCGACGTTCTGCTTATATTCAATTCGGGATACCCTTGTTAATCATTCCATTATATTCATTCTGACAGTTAACTGTAATCTGGAAATAAAGTGATATATATATATATATTTATACGTGTAGGTAGT
>NW_025186242.1:0-2927 GCF_004010195.1 Chiloscyllium plagiosum | reverse complement strand
TCGCACATATACTGCTGCAAACATCCGAACGTGGGGGAGGAAACTTACGGGTAAGCGGCTTAATGATTCTGTTCCTTATATTGCGACTAAGAACTAGATGTAAACAGGCAAGAGACTGCAATATCACATGCAGCCAGGTTTACTTTCAGCATGTATCAATTCTTCATGTCTGGGTCTGTCCTCGAATGGCAGCCTGCTGCCTATTTACCCCTTTGCTTACGTAAAAAGGCTCTGGTTTTAAAGTCTAAAGTGAAGGAAGAAGAAGCCAAATGGTGAAATTCCTAATGAAGTCGGTCTTTCCTGAGGCCTTTGTCACTCTCACCAGATGTGTCTGTATATTTCCCTTTATGGGTGAAAGTGAGGTCCAGTTCTCTTTCGGGTCCTGAACAAATTTAACGGAATCTGACTTCACTCCCAAACGTTGTTCCGTTTGAGGTTAATGGTTTCCAGGGAAAGGCTCATTGAGGTGAACACATCAGACGCCAGACTGCAGGCCAAGCACTGCAAACTGGAAATGAGCAAGTATGAATGTTTGATGAGTGGAACTGACATCGTGCATTGTTCTATACTGTAAATCCACGTGTGTCACGAACGTCATTTTTTTGGAAGAAACTTCTCATTGCAGGAAAACAAAGCTATTAAGTTAACAGAAGATGCATTTGCACAAGCCATGCAACCTGGTCGATTAGCGGTGACGATACAACACTTCCACTATTGTGGTTTGCGTTCATTTCCTGATCAGGGAATCAGGATTTATTGGTCCTGACAGGGAAAACAACAGAAGCAGAGCATCTCTGATATTAATTGCATTTCACACGCGTTTGCATGTAACTTGAAATTTTGCTGCAGGGCCGCACGGTGGCTCACTGGTTAGCGCTATTGCCTTACAGCGCCAGAGACCGACTTTGACTAAACCTGGGTCGACTGTAGGTCAGGTGACTTATTCAGGAGTGGATGGAGAGTCATAAGCTAGGTAATTGTTTTGGGAGGGCTATTCCCTGGAGGGTCGGTGTGGATTTGTGGATGTGTGGATTCAGAAATAGCCTATTTCTGAATTGGTGCAGCATGGAAACAGACCCTTCGGTCCAACCCGCCCATGCCGACCAGATATCCCAAACCAATCTTGTCCCACCTGCCAGCACCTGGCCCATACTCCTCCAAATCCTTCCTATTCATATACCCATTCAAATGCTTGTTAAATGTTCCAATTGCACCAGCTTACACCACTTCCTCTGGCTGCTCATTCCATACACTACCGCACTCTGTGTGAAAAGGTTGCCCCTTAGGCCTCTTTGATATCCTTGCCCTCGCACCCTACACCTATGCCCTCTAGTTCTGGACTCCCCCACCCCAGGGAAAAGACTTTGCCTGTTTACCCTGTGCATGCCCCTCATAATTTTCAGAGAAGGTAGAAAAATGAGGAATAACAGTCACTTCCCCGTGAGGGATTGATTGATTATGCGAAAACCAACCGAATCACCTGTGACTGAAATAGCTCCCATCCTCCCTACCCTGGTAATGGCATTATACACCATTAGAGTGGATTTGCCTGTGTTGAATTGGACACATCATTCTTTCTGAAGACGGACTTTACTGGGATATAAAGACCAGGTAAAACACATGGAGTGATATGTCTGGACTCAGAAGACGCTAGGAAGAATGAACAGCGTTTACTTGGAAACATAAAAAAATTGCAAAGGAAACCACTGAGATTCTGCGGGATAAAGCCATTAAAAAAGACAAGGCGGGGTTTCATGGGGAAGTGGAACAGACTAATAGATCACGTGGCCTGATACCAGAGAAAAGTGATTTGTGTCCATATGGAAATTTTCCAGATGATGTGAATTTGGTGACAGTAAACAGGAAGAAAATTCCCTCAGACAGATGGCTCTATAACTGGAGTTTAGAACTTCGAAACCAGTGATAAATGATAAAGAAAAGTTTGAAGCACGGCTTTTTTTTAATTCTACAGTTTTTGAAATCGGAAATTTTTTATCAGGGAAAAGTAATTTCAGGCGCGTACTGACACACAAGGAATGAATTTAACGGGGACAGAGGTTCTGCTCTGTAGCAATGCGGTTGGGTTAAGTGCGCACTCTCTAATTGGTTAACGTTAATTGGAAATAAGTTGTATAACACAGACAACTGAATACGAGTAAGTGTGAAAATTATTATGAATGGTCTAGCAGCTCGATCTGAGTGAACTTCTATAAATTTTAAAAGAACTGAGCTGTTTGTGTTAGCTCAGCATTAAAAGGAAGCTGGTTAGCTCAGTCCGCTGCATAACTGTTTTCCGATACAAAGTGTTACCAACAGTGTGGGATTAATTCTCGTAACATCTCAGTTTACCATTACGATCCAGATATCCCCACTCACCTAATCTATTAGACGATGGTGAGAATCAAAGGGAAATTATACCATAGTGAGTTGGAACTGACCTGTTCAGAAACGCACCATTTTTTTCATCTGTCGCATTGGACATTTGGCTGCAATCACAGAGGAGGTATTGAGTGAATTTGCTGCTCACTTATCTCCGCCCAAAATATCCAGTGACATGACTCGAAACATATTCCTGTTTGAATTCTCGAAGCTTCACAGCAGTAAAAAAAAATTATCATTTCGATTCGATTTTTCCAACAACATTGAAAATGTCCAATGAGATAAATGTCATTCTTTTTGTATTGTTTTAATAACGTGTATGAGTTTACAGCAATTGCAATAACATGACACGAGCTAAGCACCCTTTCCACAATTTAACACAGTGTAGGAGTGGCGTTATGAGAAATCGAATCCATCTCAAACGTCACCTCTGTATCTCTATTGAGAGTTGGATATTCTCCTGGGGAGTATTTCTGTGTAGTCATAAGTAACGGAGGCATTTCACAAGGACAGAACACTCCACAAAATCAGAAGGCAGATCTTTAGAG
>NW_025186241.1:1655-2927 GCF_004010195.1 Chiloscyllium plagiosum | reverse complement strand
GTCTTTAACTTCCTTAACATTGACTGGAAATGCGATAACTCTAGTATGTCAGATGGATCAGTTTTTGTCCAATGTGTACAGGAGGGTTTCCTGTCGCAATATGTCGTAGGGCCGACGAGAGGGGAGGCCACACTGGGTCTAGTGCTTGGTGATGAACCAGGCCAGGTGTTTGATTTAGTTGTAGTGAGCACTTTGGAGAGAGTGACATAATTCAGTTACGTTTAGTTTATTGATAGAAAGGGATAGGTACATGCCACAGGTCAAGAGTTATCATTGGGGCAAGGGCAATTATAATGCAATTAGGCAAGAATAAGGATGCATAGAATGGGGAAGCAAATTGCAGGGGATGCAGACAATGGAAAGGTGGAGCTGGTTTAAGGAACAGATATTGCATGTCCTTGATGGATATGTCCCTATCAGGCAGGGATAAAGTGATAAGGTAAGGGAACCATGGCTACTCAAGAAATTGTATCTCTTGTTAAGCAGAACCTGATCAGGTGTACCCAAGAACTCTGTGGGAAGCTAGAGAAGTGATTGGTGGGCCTCTTGCTGAGATATTTGTATCATTGATAGTCACAGGTGAGGTGCCGGAAGACTGGAGATTGGCAAACATGGTGCCACTGTTTAAGAATTGTGGTAAGGACAAGCCAGTGAATGAGGGACCAGCGAGCCTGACGTCAGTGGAGGGAATCCTGAGGGACAGGATGTACATGTATTTGGAAAGGACTGATTAGGGACAGTCAATATGGCTTTTTGCGTGGGAATTTATGTCTCACAAACTTGATTGAGTTTTCTGAAAAAGTAACAAAGAGGATTGATGAGGGCAGGGTGATAGATGTGATCTATATGGACTTCAGTAAGGCATTCGACAAGGTTCCCCATGGGAGACTGAATAGCAAGGTTAGATCTCATGGAATACAGGGAGAACTAGCCATTTGGATACAGAACTGTTTCAAAGGGAGAAAACAGAGGGTGGTGGTAGAGGTCTGTTTTTCAGACTGGAGGCCTGTGACCAGTGGAGTACCACAAGGATCGGTGCTGGGTCCTCTTCCTTTTGTCATTCACATAAAAGATTTGGATGCGAGCATAAGAGATACAGTTAGTAAATTTGCAGATGACACCAAAATTGGAGGTGTAATGGGCAACGAAGAGGGTTACCTCAGATTACAACAGGATCTTGACCAGATGGGCCAATGGGTTGAGGAGTGGCAGATGGAGTTTAATTCAGATAAATGTGAGGTGCTGCATTTTAGGAAAGCAAATTTTAGCAGG
>NW_025186241.1:0-989 GCF_004010195.1 Chiloscyllium plagiosum | reverse complement strand
AGTTGAATGTGGACCCTGTGGAGATCGGAGATGTGTCAAATGAACATTTCTCATTGGTTTTCATTCAGGAAAAGGAGAATATTGTAGAGGAGAAGGACGAGATACGAGATATTAGCCTAGAAAGGATCGAGGTTAGTTACGAACAGGTGTTATAAATTCTGGAAGAAGTGAAAGTAGACAAGTCCTCTGGGCCGGATGGGATTTATCCGAGGATTCTCTGGGGTGCTAGGGAGGAGTTAGCAGAGCCTTTGGCTTTGATATTTGTGTCGTCATTGTCTACAAGTTTGGTACCAGAGGACTGGAGGATTGCAAATGTTGTGCCCTTGTTCAAGAAGGGCAGCAGAGATGACCCAGGTAATTATAGGCCAGTGAGTCTTACTTCTGTTGTACGAATGGTTTTGGAAAGGATTATAAGAGATCAGATTTATGAGTCTAACTTCCTTCATTAGTCGAGCGGTTCCGTAAAGGGCCTGTACTGCACTGTCATGTTCTCTGTTGTATTTGTCTAACTTCCTTTATTAGCCGAACGGTTTCATAAAGAACTTTACAGCGCAGTACCAGCCCTATGTTCTATGTGTCTGACTTACTTTATTAGCCTAGCGGTTCCTTAAAGGGCATGTACTGCGCTGTAATGTTTTATGTTCGATGAGTAGAACTCATTATTAGCCGAGCGATTCCATAAAGGACCTGTAATGCTCTGTAATGTGCTACATTGTATTAGTCTAACTTTCTTTATCAGCCGAGCGGTTCAATAATGGCCATGTACTGCGCTGTAATGTTCTGTGTTGCATTAGTCAAATGTCCGTTGTTAACCGAGAGGTGCCATAAAGGGCCTGTGCTGCACTGTCATGTTCCATGTTCGATGAGTCTAACTTCCTTTATTCGCTGAGCTATTCCATAAAGAGTCTGTACTGCACTGTAATGAATATAATGGTCATAATTAGCCAAGCAGTTCTCTAAAGTTGCCTGTACTGTGCTGTGTTGTTCTG
>NW_025186240.1:0-2927 GCF_004010195.1 Chiloscyllium plagiosum | reverse complement strand
ATAAATAATAAATAAATAATACGGCTCAGAATAGCAAAACGATAGCTCTTGTTCTTCGAGAGCATTAACTGATACACATTCATATGTTCACAATTCTTCATATTTGATTCATTGGACTTAATCGTCATGGCCATATAAAAGCCCATTTTAGAGTGGCAGACAACACTGCATCGCGGTAATCCAAAAAGGGTTGACATATCTTATATAAATCTCTGTTTTTTGGTGCACCATACTGGTGAGAAAGTCCAAAGGGATATTCTCCATGACGAGCTCACGACGACCCAACAGACCCGGTGGGTTTTCAGACATCCAACACAAAGAATATTTTTCCAGGCACAGGAAGTATGGGGGAGGTACGAAGTGAGTATTTTGCATCAGTATTTACTATGGAAAAGGTATGGAAGACATAACATGTAGGGAAATAGATGGTGACACCTTGCAAACTGTCCATATTACAGAAGAGGAAGTGTTGGATGTCTCAAAACGGGGAAAGGTGGATAAATCCCCAAGACATGATCAGGTGTACCCGACAACTCTGTGGGAAGTTAGGGAAGTGATTGCTGAGCCTTTTGCTGAGATTTTTGAAATATGGATAGTCACAGGTGAAGTGCCGGAAGACTGGAGGTTGGTTAACGTGGTACGACTGTTTAAGAAAGGTGGTAAGGACAAACCAGGGCACTATAGGCCAGTGAGCCTGATGTTGGTGGTGGGCAGGTTGTTGGAGGAAATCCTGAGGGACAGGATGTGCATGTATTTGGGAAGGCAAGGGCTGATTAGGGATACTCAACATGGCGTTGTGCGTGGGAAAACATGTCTCACAAACTTGTTTGAGTTTTTTGAGGAAGTAACAAAGAGGATTGACGAGGGCAGAGGTTTGATTTCATCTATATGGACTTCAGTAAGGCACTCGACAAGGTTCCCCATGGAAGACTGATTAGCAAGGTTAGATCTCATGGAATACAGGGCGAAGTAACCATTTGGATACAGAATTGGCTCAAAGGTAGAAGATTTAGGGTGGTGGTGGAGGGTTGTTTGTCAGACTGGAGGCCTGTGACCAGTGCAGAGCCACAAGGATCGGTGATGGATTCACTACTTTTTGTCATTGACATAAATGATTTCGATGCGAGCATAAGAGGTACAGTTAGTAAGTTTGCAGATGACAACAAAATTGGAGGTGTAGTGGACAGCGAAGAGGGTCACCTCAGATTACAACAGGATCTTGACCAGATGGGCCAATTGGCTGAGAAATGGCAGATGGAGTTTTATTCAGATAAATGCGAGGTGCTGCATTTTGGGAAAGCAAATCTAGGGGCATGGATAAGGTAAATAGGTAAAGACTTTTCCCTGGTGTCAGGCAGTCCAGAACTAGAGGCCATAGGTTCTGGGTAAGAAGGGAAAGATATAAAAGAGACCTACGAGGCAACTATTTCACACAGAGTGTGCTACGTGTTAGGAATGAGCTTCCAGGTGAAGTGGGGAGGCTGGTACAAGTGCAAGTTTTAAGAGGAAGGCTTTGGAGGGATACGGGCCGTGTGCTGGCAGGTGGGGATAGATTGGTTTGCGATATGTGGTCAGCATGGATGGGTCGAAGGGTCTGCTTCCATGCTGTACATCTCTACGACTCTGACTTACATTAATCTTTGTTTGTTGGTTCACCATACTGGTGAGAGTCCAAAGGAATATTCTCCATGATGTGCTTACAAAGACGCAACAGACCCGTGGAGTGTTCAGACATCCAACAAAACAGAATATTTTTCCTAGCCCAGAAATCTAGGACAGCCCAGCCATCTATGAAAACATCCATGCTAATTCACATGCTCAGTGCAAGAATCCTCCAACGACAGCGCCAACATTATTCCAGCTGCTTGACACCATTATTTTAAGGACACCAATAACATAGAAACAGATTTCCCTTCATTATTATATCGACTTGTATCTGTAAGGTTGCTATTTCCAAGAAAATATAATAAATTACATCCTATGTGTTCGCTTTGACAATGAGTCAGTTTTTCTGTTTTCCTGCGAGCTGTTCATCGCAACATGGCGGCTTGTGTAACACTCCATCCACCACCAGTAATATTTACTCCCAGTTAAACCAGCATATGAGATGCACTACTGGTACTCCATCTACCAGCCACTTGGATGGACCAACATCAAATGGACTGGAACGTCTCAAGGGCAATTATTACTGGTCTAACTCCATTAGAATCCCAAATCAATTGAAAAGACAATCGGATTTTCGATAATTTTTAGAAAATTTATTGATCTGATGAGCTTGCTGCTGTCTTTATAGTTGTGTTAACTACGTCCATGAAACCATTTTGTGCATATGTTAAAAGAACAAAAAACACTTAGGTCACAGATAATACAAGGCAATGCAACACTTAGCAAAAACTGCCAGGGCATAGTAGGCTATACTTCTTCAGGTAACTGGGAATAATATCCGTTCGTGTTTTCTGGCTGGCATTGATGTATTGGGCTGAAGGGTCTATTTATATGCTGTATGACTCTCACTTTAATTGTTGAAAACAGAGAATGTATTCTCACTATTTCCATCGCTTGCGTGCATCAAATGGTGAGGAATACAATCTCCAAGGTCACACAGAACACCGACTTGAAGCTATCATTCTCCATTCACAATCAAATGGTTCGGAACCCCGTTTCTCTCTTTTTTACACACCTGTTAGTTTCCCTGCACCACAAGAACCCCTGGGGTTTATCACCATATTCTGAATAGAAATTACACATAGGTAACAGAATGCTGGCCTTGCTAATAAAACTCACCTCACAAGAAGAATTGAAAGGAATGTGCAGGATTAAAGTTATCCATTCGACCCAATCTGATTTCTAAAGCAGTTTCAAGGCAGGTTTTTACTTTGCGCTATGCTCCTGATCTTTCTCCAAAACCATGAAACTTCCCTGAGTGT
>NW_025186239.1:1759-2927 GCF_004010195.1 Chiloscyllium plagiosum | reverse complement strand
ATCTGGGTCTGACTGTGCCCTTTCCTCAGGGTCAGACTGTATCCTTTCATCAGGGTCTGTCTGTGTCCTTTCATCAGGGTCTGACTGCGTCCTTTCATCAGGGTCTGTCTGTGTCCTTTCATCAGGGTCTGACTGTGTCCTTTCATCATTGTCTGATTGTGTCCTTTCATCAAGGTCTGACTGTGTCCTTTAATCAGAGTCTGACTGTGTCCTTTCATCTGGGTCTGACTGTGCCCTTTCCTCAGGGTCTGACTGTATCCTTTCATCATGATCTGTCTGTGTCCTTTCATCTGGGTCTGACTGTGTCCTTTCATCAAGGTCTGACTGTGTCCTTTCATCAGAGTCTGACTGTGTCCTTTCATCTGGGACTGCCTGTGCCCTTTCCTCAGGGTTTGACTGTATCCTTTCATCAGAGTCTGTCTGTGTCCTTTCATCAGGGTCTGACTGTGTCCTTTCATCATGGTCTGACTGTGTCCTTTCATCAAGGTCTGACTGTGTCCTTTCATCAGAGTCTGACTGTGTCCTTTCATCTGGGTCTGACTGTGCCCTTTCATCAGGGTCTGACTGTGTCCTTTCATCAAGGTCTGACTGTGTCCTTCCATCAAGGTCTGACTGTGTCCTTTCATCAGAGTCTGACTGTGTCCTTTCATCAGGGTCTGACTGTGTCCTTTCATCTGGGTCTGACTGTGTCCTTTCATCAAGGTCTGACTGTGTCCTTTCATCAGAGTCTGACTGTGTCCTTTCATCTGGGTCTGCCTGTGTCCTTTCATCAGGGTCTGACTGTGTCCTTTCATCTGGGTCTGACTGTGTCCTTTCATCAGGCGCTGACTGTGCCCTTTCATCAGGGTCTGCCTGTGTCCTTTCATCAGGGTCTGCCTGTGTCCTTTCATCAGGATCTGCCTGTATCCTTTCATCAGGGTCTGCCTGTGTCCTTTTATCAGGGTCACCCTGTGTCCTTTCATCAGGGTCTGACTGTGTCCTTTCATCAGGGTCTGCCTGTGTCCTTTCATCAGGGTCTGCCTGTGTCCTTTCATCAGGGTCTGTCTGTGCCCTTTCATCAGAGTCTGACTGTGTCCTTTCATCAAGATCTGACTGTGTCCTTTCATCAGGGTCTGTCTGTGTCCTTTCATCAGGGTCTGCCTGTGTCCTTTCATCAGGATCTGCCTGT
>NW_025186239.1:0-847 GCF_004010195.1 Chiloscyllium plagiosum | reverse complement strand
GTCTGTCTGTATCCTTTCACCAGTGTCTGTCTGTATCCTTTCACCAGTGTCTGTCTGTGTCCTTTCATCAGGGTCTGCCTGTGTCCTTTCTTCAGGGTCATACTGTGTCCTTTCATCAGGGTCTGCCTGTGTCCTTTCATCAAGGTCTGCCTGTGTCCTTTCATTAGGGTCTGTCTGTCTCCTTTCATCAGAGTCTGCCTGTGCCCTTTCATCAGAGTCTGTGTGTGTCCTTTCATCAGAGTCTGAATGTGTCATTTCATCAGAGTCTGACTGTGTCCTTTCATCTGGGTCTGACTGTATCCTTTCACCAGTGTCTGTCTGTGTCCTTTCATCAGGGTCTGCCTGTATCCTTTCATCAGAATCTGCCTGTGACCTTTCATCAGGGTCTGCCTGTGTCCTTTCATCAGGGTCTGCCTGTATCATTTCATCAGGGTCTGCCTGTGTCCTTTCATCAAGGTCTGACTGTGTCCTTTTATCAGGGTCTGCCTGTATGTTTTCATCAGGGTCTGTCTGTGCCCTTTCATCTGGGTCCATCTGTATCCTTTCACCAGTGTCTGTCCGTGTCCTTTCATCTTGGTCTGCCTGTTTCCTTTCGTCAGGGTCTGACTGTGCGCTTTCATCAGGGTCTGTCTGTATCCTTTCACCAGTGTCTGTCAGTGCCCTTTCATCAATGTCTGTCTGTATCCTTTCACCAGTGTCTGTCTGTGTCCTTTCATCAGGGTCTGCCTGTTTCCTTTCATCATGGTCTGACTGTGCCCTTTCATCAGGGTCTGTCTGTATCCTTTCATCAGGGTCTGTCTGTGTCCTTTCATCTGGGTCTGCCTGTGTCCTTTCATCAAGGTCTGAC
>NW_025186238.1:0-2927 GCF_004010195.1 Chiloscyllium plagiosum | reverse complement strand
TGGAAGAGCCTTGGGAAAGGTTGATGGGCAGAGGGATCTGGGAGTGAGGGTCCATTGTACCCTGAAGGTTGCTGCACAGGTGGATAGAGTGCTCAAGAAGGCATATAGTATGCTTCCCTTCATTGGACGGGATATTGAGTATAAGAGCTGGCAGGTCATGTTAAAATTGGACAAGACATTGGTTCGGCCGCATTTAGAATACTGTGTACAGTTCTGGTCGCCACATTACCAAAAGGATGTGGACGCTTTGGAGAGGGTACAGAGAAGGTTTACGAGGATGTTACCTAGTATGGAAGGTGCTAGCTATGAAGAGAGGTTGAGTAGGTTAGCTTTATTTTCACTGGAAAAAAGGAGATTAAGGGGGGACCTGATTGAAGTTTACAAAATCATGAAGGGTATAGACAGGGTGGATAGAGACAAGCTTTTTCCCAGGGTGAAGGATTCAATAACGAGAGGTCACACTTTCAAGGTGAGAGGTGGAAAGTTTAAGGGGGATACACACAGTAAGTACTTCACACAGAGGGTGGTGGGTGTCTGGAATGCATTGCCAGCAGAGGTGGTAGAGACAGGCACGGTAGATTCATGTAAGATGCTTCTGGACAGATGCATGAGTAGGTGGGGAGCAGAGGGGTACAGATGCTTAGGAATTGGGCAATAGGTTTAGACAGTACATTTGGATCAGCTCAGGCTTGGAGGGCCGAAGGGCCTGTTCCTGGGCTGTAAATTTTCTTTGTTCTTTGTCTTTGTTCTTTGAAATGCAGGGTTACAGGATAGATTGGGGGGGTTTGGTCAGGGTGGGCTGCAGTTTGGTTTAGACTCGGTGGACTGAATGGCCTCTTTCCAGAGTGCAGTGATTCTGTGATTGAGCATTGTTGGAAGGGGGGAATCACTTATTATCTGTCCCTAGTTGCCCTTCGGGAAAGTGGGGGGTGAGGTGTCTTCTTAAACCGCTGCAGTCCACCTACTGTGGGTTGACCCACAACGCCCTCAGGGAGGGATTTTGACCCAGTGACAGCGAAGGAACAGCAATATATTTCCAAGTCCGGGATGGTGAGTGGCTTGGAAGGGAACTTACAGGGAACTTGCATTGACCTGGACAGTGTTGAACCTTGTCTTGAGGAGAATTCCTCCTTGCAATTCAAAATACTTTCTTGTTCTCCTCTTCTATTAAGGTCGATGTAGGCATTGGACTCATTTCTCCCCAAGCAGAAGGGCTCTTTAATTTCCCTTTTACTGAAACACACTGTGGCGTTTGAAGAGTGAAGTGGGTGTACTGGATTAGGGGATTTCAGCAGCCAATGGATAAGGAGATAAAGTGGGGAAGTTTCTCGATTATCACAGAGCTGCTCGATCCAGGCCAATCAGTGAATGTCAAATATATGGAGTGACCTTGAGGTTTCGTGTCTGGGGGGATGATCTTTTACTCATTAGACAATACACCCGATTCTCCTTCCCATAACTATCCATCAGATTTTCACTTGTTGGTTTTAGAGGGGAGCATCGACATTTCGGGCATAAGCCCTTCTTCAGGCTTATGCCCAAAACGTCGATTCTCCTGTTCCCTGGATGCTGCCTGACCTGCTGCGCTTTTCCAGCAACACATTTCCAGCTCTGATCTCCAGCATCTGTAGACCTCACTTTCTCCTCAAAGGTTTTAGAGGGGAGCTGAGGGAGATGCTACAGAGGAACCTTGATTATCCGAAGGACACAGGCAGGGAGTATTTTGTTTGGTTAACTGAACGCTGGATAATCGAATGCCGGATAACATAGTTTAGCCAAGCATCAGGACTTTGCGATCTTGCTGGATAATCCGATATTTGGATAATTGAACGCCGGATAATCAAGGTCCCTATGTAAATGAGTATTTTACGTCAGTGTTTACTGTGCAGAAGGATATGGAAGGTAGAGAACGTGAGGAAATAAATAGTGACATCTTGAGGAGGAGACTGGACGTCTTCATGCACATAAAGGTGGATAAATCCCGGGACCTGTTCAGGTGTACCCTCCAACTCTAGGGGAACTGAGGGAAGTGATTGCTGCTCTAAAACCAACAAGTCAAAATCTGATGGATAGTTATGGGTAGGAGAATTAAGAATATACTATCTCTGGACTCTCATTATCTCATTTTTGAAGGCTTCCTATTTTCCATCCATCCCTTTACCTTCAAACATCTGCCCTCAATCAACTTTTGAAAGTTCTTGCCCAATGCCATCAAAACTGGCCTACATTCAATTTAGAACTTTAACATTTTGATAAGATCTGGCTCTGATTTCAATTCCATTACCCTGACTCGGTAATCTATTGAAAATAAAATCTAATTCCACCTTAAAAACATTCAATGGCCCAGCCCTCAGTGTTATCTGGAGATGAGATTTCCACAGATTAACAATGCTATGAGAGAATATTGCTTCTCATTGACATCCATCTTAAATTAGAGACCCCTCATTTTAAACTGGATCTTCCTTTCTCTCCTGTTGTTCAGGTCTCTCCCAACATGCATTCATGCTATACGAAACAGACCCTTTGGTCCAACCCGTCCATGCTGACCAGGTTTCCTGAACTGAACTTAATTAGTTCCATTTGCCTGCATTTGGCCTGTATCTCTCGAAACCTTTACTATTGATGTACCTAGTCAAATGTCTTTTAAATGCTGTAATAGCACTGTTGCCTCCCCCACCTGGCCTGGCAGCTCATTCCATATATGCACCTTCCTTTGTGTGAAAAAGTTGTTCCTCAGGTCCCTTATCAATCTTTCCCCTCTCATCTTAAACCTTTGCCCTCTAGTTTTGGACTCCCCTACCCTGGGGAAAAGTCCTTGACTATTCACTTTATCCATGCCCCTCATGATTTTATAAACCTCTATGAGGTCACCCCTCAGCCTCTGATGCTCCAGAGGAAAAGAACTTCCAGCCTATTCAGCCTCTCCT
>NW_025186237.1:0-2927 GCF_004010195.1 Chiloscyllium plagiosum | reverse complement strand
TCCCTAGACATTGACATTGAGTCATAGAGATGTACAGCATGGAAACAGACCCTTCGGCCCAACCCGTACATGCTGGCCCAGATATCCCAACCCAATGTAGTCCCACCTGCCAGCACCCGGCCCATATCCCTCCAAACCCTTCCTATTCATATACCCATCCAAATGCCTCTTAAATGTTGCAATTGTACCAGCCTCCTCCACATCCTCTGGCAGCTCATTCCATACACACACCACCCTCTGGGTGAAAAAGTTGCCCCTAAGATTCCTTTTAAATCTTTCCCCTCTCACCCTAAACCTATGCTCGTCTAGTTTTGCCCCCCCCACCTACACATTAACAGCACAGAGGGGGAGCGAGTGGAGAGGGTCAAGCCCCTGGGAGTGGTCATCCACAACAAGCTTTCTTGGACTCTCCATGTGGACGCACTGGTTACAAAGGCCCAACCACAGCTCCTCTTCCTCAGGCAGCTGAGGAAATTTGGCATGATGTTGAATACCCTGACCAACGTTTATAGGTGCACCATCGAGAGCATTCTGTCTGGATGTATCACTACCTGGTATGGCAACTGTACCATTCAAGCTCGGAGACGGTTACAGAGAGTGGTGAACTCGGCCCGGACAATCCCAAAGGCCAACCTCCCATCTATAGACCCCATCTACCAGCCCCGCTGTCAAGGAAAGGCCGCCATCATTCTCAAAGACCCATCCCACCCTGGCAATGTTTTTCTACAACCTCTACCATCGGGGAGAAGGTACAGAAGCCTGAACATACGCACCAGCCAGTTTCACAACAGCATCTACCCTCCTGTTGTTAGAATCGGGAATGGCCTCCCAAACTCCTAACACTCACCTGTACCTGTGATTTTGTTTTTGCCGCTGTTTAATTATTCTTTACTTACCTCTGTGACTTAACTCTGTGACCTGCCTGTGTTGCATGTTCATGTGCACATTCGGTCCACGTGACAATATATTAAATTCAATTGAATTCACCTTTGGACTCCCCTATCCTGGGGGGAAAAGACCTTGTCTATTCACCTTGTCATGGTTTTATAAATCTCTATAAGGTCACCCCTCAGCCTCAGATGTTCCAGGGAGAGAGTCCCAGCCTCTCCAACCCCTCCTCATAACTCAAACCCTCCCAGCCCCTGTAACATCCTTTGTAATCTATTTTATTTGTGCCCAACTCCTCTCTGCAGTGTTCTGACCGCTGAAAGCAAGCATGCCAAACGCCTTCTTCACCACCCTGTCTGCCTGGCACACCACTTTCAAGGAGCTACGTACTGTCCGCTGGTGGCTGTCTCTGTCTCAGGGAGGAATCTCGCTATCCGTCAGCGATCTCAGAAGCTACACCTTTTCGGTAACTGTCGTGATTTTTTTTTTTTTTCAGATTGTCGCACAATCAATTCTCCGCGGAAGGACTGAAAAGGTTGGAATGGATTCCGGCATCAAACGCTTTAACTGTAAAAGCAGGATGAAGGGAGGAGGGGCTGGTAAATTCTGTTGGAATGATTTGGTATGCGTTCGGGGGGATGCTCATTAGACACAGCGGTTACACTCTGAGTCTTCAAAGCTGAAAATAGTACACTTGATTTTTTTTTAAATACACTTTTGTAATTTGTGTGAAACCCTGTGGCTTTTTTGTCCTGGTTTTTATTTTGAAGGGAGGTTTTAAGGCAGAGGTTCTGAGCTGTCTGCGCAGATCCACTTGGGGAAGCAGTCCAAGAAGCCTTGGGGCGTTTCTATATGACAGGCGGAAACAATGGAAGCAGCCTGAACGGGTGGGGTCAACCTCCCGCGGAAGCAGGATTTTCTGTTTCGGGAGCAGTTGCTGCTGCTGGGGTTTTGAGGATGTGGAAGCTGCTGTTTTTTCCCCTCTCTCAGTCACAGTTTACACCTGGCGGCTCTCTTCCTGCTGCTGACATTGAATATTAGACAGTCTGTTCTTTTTGTGAATTTGCTTTTGTAAAGTATATTGGGAGAGTTAATTAGTGATAGTTATTGTATCTAGTATTTGGTTAAACATTCTGGTAGAGTTGCACCTTAGCCAATTCTTTTTCTTGTCGTATTTTAACTGCACCGTCTGAATAAAGTCTCTTGTTTTCCACCTGGCAATTTGACCAAGTGATTTGTGTCTGGAACGCACCACCTTACACTTAACTTGAACATAAGAAAAGCTTCTCGATGGATACGTTTTGACAGGGTTTAGTTTGCTCCATAACAATTCCCTGGATCAAGGTCTCTCGTCGCAGGTTGGGTTCAGGATGGTTGGACTCAAAGTCACTCCAGTGGCGAGTGTTAGTGTTTTATTTCGGGACTTGAATTCAGTCGGGTTAAACGAGGTGTGGTGCAGCCTCTTCAAGTCACCAACGGCTTCCTGAGGGTGCACAAAGTCACTTCTAGGAGTTTGACAGAAGCTGAGCAACTGGGTAACAACGAGGACTGCAGATGCTGGAAACCCGAATCTCGGTTAGAGTGGTGCTGGAAAAGCACAGCAGGTCAGGGCAGCATCCGAGGGGCAGGGGAAAGAAGCTGAGCAAGGCTTGGTATTCGGAATTGTCAATCAGGCTGGAGTCGGGGGCTGGCTGGGTCTGCGAGGGGAGGGCAGAATTTACAATAACCAGGAAGAGACGTCGGAATCGTTCAACTGGAAATGGAGCAGCTTGAGTTGGGGGCAGAAAGAGGAAAGGAAATTAAAGAGTTTGACTTCGGGTTAAAAGCAGAAGGAAAGAAGAGAAATACCCTCGTAGAAGAAAGGGAGAAAGAGAGATGTTTTGACTTTGGGAGTTTGGGAGTGAAACCTCCAAGCTGATTGGTGGATGGGCAATGTCAGGCCTTGTTCAGAATCTGACTGTGGGTTTTATCATGAGAGCAGGAGTTTATAAAATACCACACTGTCCCACCCAGACACACACACACACACACACAGACAC
>NW_025186236.1:1280-2927 GCF_004010195.1 Chiloscyllium plagiosum | reverse complement strand
AGAGAGGCACATGGACATGTCCTCTTCCTGGGTGGGGGAAGGGTGATTGAGAGAGGAGCATTTATACATCAAACACATACCAAGAGAAATATTTCTGTTTCCTGTTCAGCCTGCACTGACTGTGAGGTTTGTTTTGTGTATTCATTTTATAGGATATTAACTGAGTTTAATTGAGACAGGGATCTCAAAAGCAATTTTCTATCGTCAGCAGGGTCATCAGGATCTGAATACCATTGACATTTAACTGTGGAAGGAGAAAGATGTGTCTGTTCTCTCTGTGAGAAAGTATCTTTTTTTTTCAAGCCAAAAGCAGAAAGATGTTCAAATTTGTGGTTAGTTCACCCTTGGGGTTTGTGCTCAATTCTGGGCCCTGCAGATGTGGAAGGTGTTATTGGCCTGAGAGGAAGCACAGATTTGTCCAAATTACACCTCGTCTCTTTATAGGAATTGTCAGATTTAGACCCAATCACCCACTTCATGATGTTAACCTGTAAACTCCTCATTTTCAATTTCCTGCAAACTTCTTATTAAAATTCCTTATGGACTCAAATTCCAGCACCATTTCAGGTGGAATGTTCCAACTTCAGACAACTGTCTGTTCATTCAGAAACTGCTGAGGTTCATGTTGACTCTGCGGTTACAAAGGGCTGAATTGAAAGATGAGATGCTGTTCCTGAGCTCCCATTGAGATGCATTGGAACAGTACAGGAGGCTGACAGCAGTGTAGGTGGGAGCAGACAATGAAAATGATAGGGCTGCACTGTGGGTGCTGATTGGCTCAATGAGAGTGTTTTGGAGTTGGTTGTAAACAGAGCGAGGTGAGACAGGGAGAAGGTGAACCTCAGCTTCAGTTTCAGTGCAGGCCATTCAGAAATTCTCATGTTCCTAATGAGAACAGGCAGGTTGTAAGCGATACCTGCTGATTTTTTTAAACAGTTTTTAAAAGTATAAAATGTCAGCTTAAGTAAAGATCGGGGCTTTTGATTATAATGGAAATGTTTGAAGTGAAGGAAGGTTGCTAGCTCATTTAAATTCTCTTAATGGGAGTAACTAGCTGAAACTAGAGAGACGTTGTGACAGGAGACCTCAGACTAGTGGTGTGCTCCTCTTGCACAATATGGGAAATAAGAGATGCTTCCAGTGTCCGCGATGGCTATGTATGCAGGAAGAGTGCCCATCTGCAACTACTGGGAAACTGCTTTTCAGACCTGGAGCTCAGAGTGGACTCACTGTGGAGCAATACTGAGAATGTCATGGACAGCACGTTTTGTGAGTTAATCACACTGCAGGTGAGGGTTAGACAGGCAGAAAGGGAATGAGTGACCATCAGATCAAGTAAAAGGCTCAGGAAGGAAGTGCAGGACTTCCCAGTCATCGTTCCCCTTCTCAAACAGATATTGTGCACCGCTTGTGATTCTGTAAGGGGGGATCAGGTGGAGTGGACTCTCAGGGGAAGTCAGCAACAGCCAGGTTCATGACACCACAGATAGCTCCGCTGCACAGAACGGGAGGAAGGAGAATGGCAGAGCTGTAGTGACAGGGGATCCAGTAGTCAGGGTGAGAGACAGGCGTCTCTGTGGCCACAGACATGAATCCAGGACAGTGGAATTGAACGCAGGTCCATTTATTGATAAGTGCACAGACCAA
>NW_025186236.1:0-1161 GCF_004010195.1 Chiloscyllium plagiosum | reverse complement strand
CAGGGAAAGACCTTGTGTATTTCCCCTATCCATGCCCCTACTGATTTTATAAACCTCTATAAGATCACCCATCAGCCTCTGATGCTCCAGGGAAAATAGTGTATTCATCTTCTCCCTGTAGCTCAAATCCTCCAACCCTGGCAACATGCTTGTAATACTATTCTGGCAACTTTCAAGTTTCACAATATTGTTTTGATAGGAAAGAGACCAGAATTGCATGCAATATTCCAAGTGTAACCTAACCAATGTCCTGTACAGCCGCAATATGACCTCCTAACTCCTATACTCAGTACTCTGACCAATAAAGGAAAGCATACTAAACACCTTCTTCGCTAGCCTATCTACCTGCGATTCTGCTTTCAAGGAGCTATGAATCTGCACTCCAAGGTCTCTTTGTTCAGCAGCACTCTCAAGGACCTTACCATTAAGTGTATACATCCCGCTAATGCTTGCTTTTCCAAAATGCAGCACCTCACATTTATTTAAATTAAACTCCATCTGCCAGTCCTCAGCACATTCGACCCTCTGATCAAGATCCCGTTGTAATCTGAGGTAATCCTCTTCACTGTCCACTACACCTCCAATTTTGGTGTCATCGTACTAACATTACTTCCTCTATTTGCATCCAAATCATTGATATAAATGATGAAAATTAGTGGATCCAGCACCGATCCTTTGTGACACCCCACTGGTTGCAGGTCTCCAATCTGAAAAGCAACCTTCCACCACCACCCTCTGTCTTCTACCTTTGAGACAGTTTTATATCCAAATGACTAGTTCCCTCTGTATTCCATGAGATCAACCTTGCTAACCAGTCTCCCATGGGGAACCTTGTTGAACGCCTTACTGAAGTCCATGTAGATCATTTCCACTGCTTTGCCCTCATCAATCCTCTTTGTTACTTCAAAAAAATTGACTCAAGTTCAAGAGACGTGATTTCTCATACACAAAGCCATTATTAATATCCAGGACTTAACTCTGTTCATTGGGATCTGTGTCACCCAGTTATGAGTGTTAATATTCTGGATAAAGTTCAAGTACACCAGCTTTGTGTTAGTGACTGTGTATTAAGTCTTGTTAATATCATCCACACAGGTAAGTTCAATTTGAAAGGCAGTCCCTATATCCCTAACCCCCTCCCACCTGCTTTGTCTCCATCCC
>NW_025186235.1:0-2927 GCF_004010195.1 Chiloscyllium plagiosum | reverse complement strand
ACTCCCTTCACCATTGTCACTCAGGAGCAGCAGAATGCACTACCTACAAGACACAATGGATAAATTCCCCAAAGATCCTCAGACAACTCCATACAATCTCTCGAACACTTCCATCTGGAATGACAAGGGCAGTAGATTTTTGGGAACACCACCACCTTCAAATTCCCCTCCAAACGAGTCAACATCCTGATTTGGAAATGTATTGGCGTTCCTTCACTGTTGCTGCGTGAAAACCCTGGAATTCCCTTTTTAATCACTAGTGGGTCACCGCACAGCAGGCAGGTTGCAGCAGTTCGAGAAGGCAGCTCAGCACCACCTTATTAAGGGCAACTGGGGACGGGCAAGAAATGCTGGGCACATCCAGCGATGCCCAAGTCCAAAAAAAAATTTAAAAAATAGTTCCAAGTTGAGCATCTCGAAGGGACAGGTTAGCTGATTTGAACACGAACAGGAAAGGAGTGTTTCTAATATTGAACATTTTAGACTTTACTGTTATCAGAAGGGTGTTCAGTCTTCGATGACATATTGTTGCTGAGTGCTGTGATAAATTGCACCTGTTTTGTTTAAATCAACAATACTGGCGTAACAGGATCAATTCTTCGAAAATACCAGACAGAAAATGACAATCATCGTCGAGAGATTGTACTCCCGCCAGATGAGACTCACTGATAGCAGCTCATATTCAAAATATTAATGGAGTCCTGGCTGACACTGAATCCTCCCACCGTCCATATCACAGCGGTTACCATTGACTAGAACGTGAAGTCAAATCAACATACAAATACAAGGGTTACAAGAGCAGGTCAGAGACTTACAAGTCTATACTGAATAATAGACCCTATGACTTAAACGGCATGAGATATAGCAATAGATTTAGGCCAATCAGCCCATTCCTTCACACTGATACAGTGCCATTTTGTCATTGTCTCTATGAAAAGTGGAAATATTTTCTACACACTGACTGTATCAATCTTTTCAGTAATCCATTTGTTTCAATCAGACCCCCCCCACCCCCCCCCCCACCCCTCAATTCTTCTAAATTCCATCGAGTACACACACTGCCACTCATATGACAAGCCATCATCACCAGGATGGACCACCTCCAACACCAACAGATCTTTCTCCAGAGATAGTGTCCAAAACAGCTCACAATTGGCCAAATGCCGTCTGTCCATAGCCCATTACATTCTCAGCAGTATGTCTCCCGTCTTGCATTCTTGCTCTCTTGAAATGAATGCGAACATTGCTTTTGCTTTCCTAACTGCCAACTGAACATGCACGTTAAACATAAGAGAGGACGAGTGCTTCATAAACCTTTTGAGCTCCAGATTTAATGGATCCTATTAGAACATAGTGCCTCCTGTATTCTGCCGAACAAAGTTCATATTCTCACACGTTCCCATATGGTGTTCCATCAGCCATGTGTTTTCCCACAGTCCTAAACTGTTCAAGCCTTTCTGCAGCTCCCCCACTTCCTCAATATCATCTGCAAACTTAGCAAAACTGCCCTCAAGTCCTTTGTTCAGTTTGTTCATATATAATATAATTCCTGGCTCCCTGAGGACCGTCCACCATATACAAGGCAAAACAGTCAAGGTGCTTGACTCCATTCAGGTTGAAGCAGTGGCTTGACTTGAATTACACCTGTAAGGTCTTCACTCCCTGCACCACTGACTCCCTGCACACCCTACCCCGTTTTGTTGTGAGTTTACTTCATTATGGCGCACAATCCCAGTCTATTGATGTCACTCCGTCTCAGCACTAACTGAGTGGTGCTCACACCAACCATGTCACTGTGTATTGATGACGATGGAGGGAGATCGGCGAGGGGATTTCTATGATGAATAACTGTGTGACTGCCAGGCTGAAACCTGCCCCGACAGCCTCGGATGTACCTGTGCCCGCTGTCACCGCTGCAGGCATGATCAGTCTTCCTGCAGGTCAAATCAAGGAAAGCGACGGACCTGGATAGTGTTCCCGGCTGAGGACTCAGATCTTGTGAGGACCAACTGGCAGAGGTATTCACATACAATTTCAGCCTTTCCCTCCCACAAGCTGAAGTCCCAACCTGCTTCAAGAAGACCAACATCAACCTTCATCATTGTGCTTCCAATTAAACCTGTTGTAGTATAACCCGGTGTTGTGTGATTTTTAACTTTGTACACCCCAGTCCAACATCGTATCTCCAAATCATAACATCAACCTTGTAAGTGAGAAAGCTCATGCTTTAATGACTTAATGATTACCGCCCAGTGGCTCTAACCTCAATAAACATGGAGTGATTTGAAAGGCTGGTTATGGCCCACATCACCTCCAATCTCCCAGCCTGACTTGATCCCCTCTAATTTGCCGACTGATGTAACGGGTCCACAACAGATGCCATATCCCAAGCCCTGCACTCATCCCTAGGCCATTTGGACAACCAAGACACCTACACCAGACTCCTGCTCATTGAGGACAACTCCACGTTAAACATCATTATCCCCTCCAGACTGATCTCAAAATTCCGTGACCTTGGTTGCGGCTCAACCCTCTGCAACTGGATGCCCCGTTTCAGACCCACTGACCACAATTAGTGAAGATAGGTATCTGCACCTCCGCCACAATAACACTCAATACTGGAGCTCCTGGAGGATGTGTCCTCAGCCCCCTACTGTACTCCCTGTGCACACACGTCTGTGTCCCTCGGCTCGCTACTGTACTCGCTGTACACACACGGCTGTGATCTCAGCACCCTACTGTACTCCCTGTACACACAGGATTGTGCCCTCAGTCCCCTACTGTACTCACTGTAAACCGAAGGCTCTGCCTTCAGCCCCCTACTGTACTCCCTGTACACACACAGCTGTGTCCCTTAGCTCGCTATTGTGCTCCCTGTACACATACGGCTGTGCCCTCAGCCCCCTACTGTACTCCCTGTACTCACA
>NW_025186234.1:0-2927 GCF_004010195.1 Chiloscyllium plagiosum | reverse complement strand
AACTCTGGGCTCCCACAGCCTCGTGTACACCCCTGGCTTTAATCCATCCATCACTGGCCCATCCAGGAACCATGAGGTGTTACAGATTTCCCTGTCGTCCCTCAACTCCCTCTACCCCCTCAAGGATCTCTGTGCTGCTCTGAGTTCAGCCTCTTACACACTCCCTGATGTTTATCGCTTCCTGCATTGGTGGATGTGTCTTCTGCTGCTTGGACCATGAGCTCTGTAATTCCCTCCCTAATCCTGGCCACGTCTCTCCTTCTCTCTCTGCTCCTTAACATTTGCCTCTTTACAAAGGCTCTTGTCACCTGCCTCAAGATCATCCAAATTGGTTTGGTTTTTTAAAATCTTTGTGTGTGATGTGTGCACCGTGTTGCTGGCTGGCCTGCCAGTATTTATCGCCCATCGTTAATTGCCCTTTCGAAGGGTACCTTCTGTGGCTTAACCCACAATGCCATTGCTGATATGTTGGGTCTGATTTCTGCTCCTGTGAAGCTTCCACAGCTGATTTCCCACGTTAAGTGTAATTTGTAATTTGTCCTTGTCCTATCATCATCTTGCTTGGAGAAAGTGAGGACTGCAGATACTGGAGACCAGAGTTGAAAAATGTGGTGCTGGAAAAACACAGCAGGCCAGGCAGCATCCGAGGAGCAGGAGAATTGATGTTTTGGGCATAAGCCCTTCTTCAGGAAAGAAGAAAGGCTTATGCCCGAAACGTCGATTCTCCTGCTCCTCTGATCCTGCCTGACCAGCTGTGCTTTTCCAGCAACACACTCTTTGATTGTTTAGAACATAGAACATAGAAAAGTACAGCACAGAACAGGCCCTTTGGCCCACAATGTTGTACATTAATCCTAATGTAAAATATAATAACTTAACCTACACACCCCTCAACTCACTGCTATCCATGTCCATGTCCAGCAGTTGCTTAAATGTCCCCAATGACTCTGTTTCCACCACCACCGCTGGCAACTCATTCCATACATTCACAACTCTCTGCGTAAAGAACCTACCTCTGACGTCTCCTTTATACCTTCCTCCTAATATCTTCAAACTATGACCCCTCGTGCCAGTCAATCCTGCCCTAGGGATAAGTCTCTGTCTATTGACTCCATCCATTCCACTCATTATATTGTATACCTTGATCAGGTCTCCTCTCTTCCTCCTTCTCTTCAGGGAGAAAAGTCCGAGCTTAGTCAACCTCTCTTCATAAGGCAAGCCCTCCAGTCCAGGTAGCATCCTGGTAAACATTCTTTGCACCCTCTCCAAAGCCTCTGTATCTTTCCTATAGTAGGGCGACCAGAACTGGACACAATATTCCAAGTGTAGTCTCACCAGGACTTGTAGAGATGCATCAAAACCTCGCAGCTCTTAAACTTAATCCCCCCGTTAATGAAAGCCAAAACACCATATGCTTTCTTAACAACCCTATCCACTTGGGTGGCAACTTTGAGGGATAAAGTCCAACAGGTTTATTTGGAAGCACTAGCTTTTGGAGCACTGCTCCTTCATCAGGAGTTGTGGAGCAGAATGATAAGACACAGAATTTATAGCAACAGGATTGCAGTGTCATGCAGCTGAAATGATATATTAAACAAACCCAGTTTAAGTCTTTCTTCTTTTAGAATGGGTTGCAGGTTTCTGTTCATTAATCTGTAAATCCCAGAACATCTTTTAAATCACATTCTCATGATAACTTCTGAGTTTTATTTAAAAAAGGGGATATCTCAGCTCAGACAATGCATTAAAGGTGTGAGGTTAGAGTCTGTCCGTATCCCAATCTTAAGTCAGACTGGTTCTATGTCTAAAGTGAAATATACAAAATATTACATGGTTTGACTGCCTGTAGGTTATGCAATTTTTTGAGCAAAATAGAATTATATTCTAATTCATAGAATTTTCAGAATTATATTTGCATCTACATTCTATTTTGCTTAAAAATGCACAATCTGCAGGCAGTCAATCCATACAGCATTTTATAAATTCCACTTTAGACATAGAACCAGTCTGACTCAAGATTGGGATACAGACAGACTCTAACCTCACACCTTTAATGCATTGTCTGAGCTGAGATATCACTTTTTTTTCATAAAGTCTTAAGTTATCTTGAGAATGTGACTTAAAAGAAATTTTGGGATTTACATATTAATGAACAGAAAGCTGCAACCCATTCTAAACGATGAAAGACTCAATCTGGGTTTGTTCAATATATTACTTCAGCTGCATGACTCTGCAATCTTTTGCTATAAATTCTGTTTCTAATGATCCTGCTCCACAACCCACCTGATGAAGGAGCAGTGCTTCGAAAGCTAGTGCTTCCAAATAAACCTGTTGGACTATAACCTGGTGTTGTGTGATTTTTAATTTTGTCCACCCCAGTTCCACACCAGCTCCTCAAAATCCTTACCCACAGGAGCTGTCCGGTCCCTGAGAGAATGTGGTGAGCTGCCCCATATCAATCAGGGCTGGCCTTCCCCTGCCAGGGGTTTCTCTCTGTTCCTCCTCTTCTTTCATTCACAGAAATCTTCATTCCAATCTCTCTCTCTCTCTGTACCTCTTCCTGAGGACTGACTCTCAGATTCTGTTTGCTTCAAGCTGCCTTCCATTTCATTTGATTTCATCCCCATTTTAAGGTGTACTACGCTCTGTGAAGAGCTATTGAACATTCATAATCCCAGCTCACTATCTATCTCACTCTTTCTCTTCAGTGAACAGGAACACTGGGTGAGGGATAGGCCATTCAGGCCCTCTAGCCTGTCCCAATCAAACTCCACTGACTGGTCTTCTCTCCATGTCCCAGAATCTCATCGATTCTAAGCTGGGTCACAAATCTCCAGCCTATCCCTCTCTGCGTCTTGGACAGTTTCACTCAGAAACACTGTCACTGTGATGAACAGTTTCCTGATTTCTCTGCTGAATGGCCTGAC
>NW_025186233.1:0-2927 GCF_004010195.1 Chiloscyllium plagiosum | reverse complement strand
AGAGAGGTAAGCATGGCTGGAGATGTTACAGAGTAAAGAAGTCTGGTGATGTTGCAAAGAAAAGAAGGCAAGGCTGTAAATTTTACAGAAATAACAAAGAAAGGCTGGAAATGTTATCATGATTAGAACGCAAGGCTGGACATGTTAAAGAGATAGGAAAGCATCGCTGGACAGGCTCCACAAACAGGAATACAAGGCTGAAGATAACACAGAGTTACGAATGCAAGGTTCGAGATGTTACAGAGAGGAAAGCAAGACTGGAGAGGTTGCAGAGAGAAGAAAACAAGGCTGAGATGTGACAAAGATAAGAAACCATGGCTGGAAATTTTCCAGAGGTAGAAAAGCAAGGCTGGGGATGTTATAGTGAGAGAAATGCAAGGCTGGAGATATTACAGAGATAGGAGAAAGTGAGTACTGCAGATCCTGGAGATCAGAGCTGAAAATGTGTTGCTGGAAAAGCGCAGCAGCTCAGTCAGCATCCAAGGAGCAGGACATTCGATGTTTCCGGCATGAACCCTTCATCAGGAATGAGGAAAGTGCGCCAGCAGTCCTGCTTGGCACACTTTCCTCTTTCCTGAAGAAGGGCTCATGCCCGAGACGTCGATTCTCCTGCTCCTTGGATGCTGCCTGACCTGCTGCGCTTTTCCAGCAACACATTTCCAGTTATGTTACAGAGATAGGAAACCAAGGCTGGAGATGTAAAAGAGATAACAGAGCAGGCTGGTAAAATTACAGAGATAGGAAAGCAAAGCTGGAAATGTTAGTGTTAGGAATGCAATGCTGGAGCTGTTACAGGGACAGGAAAGCAAGGCACCACCAGTGATAGGAACGCAATACTGACGATGTTGCAGACTGAGGAAAGGAAGACTGGATTTGGTTCATGGAATGGAAAGCAAGGCTGGAGATGTAAAAGAGAGATAAAAGTCTAGAGATGTTACACGGAAAGGAAAGCAAGGCTGGAAATGTTACAGAGATAGGACAGCAAGGCTAGAAATGTTATGGTGATAGGAATACAATACTGGACATGTTGCAGAGATAGGGATCCAAGTCTGGAGATGTTACAGAGATAGGAAAGCAAAGCTGGCCATGGTACAGAGATAGGAAAGCAAGGCTGGAAGTCTCAAGAGATAGGAACACAGGGCTAAAGATAACACAGAGATAGGAATGCAAGGCTGGAGATAGTACAGAGATAGAAAAGCAAGGCTGGAGTGGTTACAAAGAGGAAAGCAAGGCTGAGATGTTACAAAGATAAGAGACCATGGCTGGAAATTTTACACAGGTAGGAAAGCAAGGCTGGAGATGTTATAGTGAGAGGAATGCAATTCTGGCCATGTTACAGAGATAGGAAAGCAAGGCTTCAGTGGTTACAGAGAGACGAAAGCAAGGCTGGGATGTTACAATGAAAAGAGAGCAAGGCTGGAAATGTTATAGTGAGAGGAATGCAATTCTGGACATGTTACAGAGATTGGGATGAAAGGCTGGTGATGTTACAGAGATAGGAAAGGAAGGCTGGAGCTATTACAGAGATAGAAAAGCAATTCTGGAAAAAATACAGATTGGAAAGCAAAGTTGGAAAGGTTATTGTGTTAGGAATGCAATGCTAGAGACGTTACAGTGACAAGAAAGCAAGGCATCACCAGTGATAGGAATGCAGTGCTGACAATGCTGCAGACTGAGGAATGGAAGGCTGGATATGTTACAGAGAAAATAAAACAAGGGTGGAGATGTAAAAGAGAGAGGAAATCAATGCTTGACATTCTCTTGGGACAGGAAAGCACATTTACAGATATCACCGAGATAGGAAAGCATGGTTCGATATTATACATCGATCGGAAGGCAAGGCTGGAGATGTTACAGAGAGAGGACAGGAAGGCTGGTGATGTTTCAGAGATAAGAAAGCAAGAATGGAGATGTTACAGAGACAGCTAAGCAAGGCTGGAGATGTCACAGAGAAAATAAAGCAGAGGGAAGCAAAATTGGAGATGTTGCAAGGATAAGAATTCAATGCTGGAAATTTGACAGGAATAGGAAAGAAAGGCTGGACATGTTGTAGTGAGAGGAACGCAATGCCGCAGATGATAGAGAGAGAGAGTGAAGCAAGGCTGGCCATGTTACCGAGATAGGAAAGCACGTCTGGACATGCTCGAGAGAAAGAAATGCAAGGCTAACGAAATCCCAGAAGTAGGAAAGCAAGGCTGAAGTTGTTGTAGAGATAGGAAAGCAAATTTGGAGATGTTACAGCAAGCGGAATGCAAGGCTGGAGATGTTACAGAAACAGGAAAACAAGGCTAGAGATGTTAAAAGAAAGATAAAAGCAAGGCTGCAGACATTATAGTGATAGGAAAGCAAGGCTGGAGCTGTTACAGAGGTAAGAAAGCTGGGCTGCCAATTTTACAGTGATAGGAAAGCAAGGCTGTAAATGTAATAATGATAGGACTGCAATGCTGGAGTTGTTAATGAGGTTGGGATACAGGGCTGGAGATGTTACAGACAGAGGAAGGCAAGGCTGAAGATAGCACAGAGATCAGAATGCAAGGCTGGAGATGTTACAGAGATAGGAAAGCAAGCGTTGAGAGGTTACAGAGAAAGGAAAGCAAGGCTGAGATGTTGCAAAGATAAGAGAGCAAGGATGGAAATTTTACAGAGTGAGGAAAGCAAGGCTGGGATTGTTATAGATGGAGGAATGCAATTCTCAACATGGTACAGAGATAGGGATGCATGGCTGGAGATGCTACAGAGAGAGGAAAGCAAGGCTGGAGATTTTACAGAGATAACAAAGTATGGCCGGCAAAATTAGAGATAGGAAAGCAAAGCTGGAAAGGTTATAGTGTTAGGAACGCAATGCTGGAGATGTTACACAGACAGGTAACCAAGGCATCACCAGTGATAGGAATACAATGCTGGCGATGTTGCAGACTGAGGAAAAG
>NW_025186232.1:0-2927 GCF_004010195.1 Chiloscyllium plagiosum | reverse complement strand
AACAGTGAAATTCACACCTAATCTTGGAGGAACCTGTTTGGGAGATGTCACAGCACAGAAACACAATTGTGAATATTTTAAGTGTGGCCTGACAGTAAGTCTGCAGTGATGAGTAGAGTGGGTTCTTTCTTGATCATATGTTTTACTGAGATATACCTCTCGATTAAATTTCAAACCATAAGCCATAAGTATTAAGTTAGCCTGCAGCAGTGTTTTGTAGATGAATAAGACAGTGTTATTTTCTGGGTGTGCAGATTGGAAGAAGCAAACATGGTCTTTAGTAGAGTGTTATGCTCTTCTTGTCAGATGTGGGAGTTTAGGGAGAGTTTACATGTTACTGAGGTTCATATCTGCAATAAATACCATTGGTTGCAAATCCTATCAGAGTGAATGGATTGGTTGGAGAGACAGTTAGTGCCAATGAGGAATTTACAAGAGCAAGAGATGTGATAGATGGTAGTTATAGGAAGGGAGAAAAGTTGCAGATACAGCCACATGGATAGGTTAACTCCAGGAAAGGTAAGAGAAGTAGCCAGTTAATACAGTAATCTTGCTGTTTTAGAAAATGTAGGGGGTGATGGATTCTCAGGGGAATGCTGCATGAACAGCCAAGTTTTGGGTATCGGGACTGGCTCTAATGCAATGATGAGTATGTCGGGTTCCAAGAGATCAATTGTGTTAGGGAACTCTATACTCTGAGGCACAGACTGATGTTTCTATGGCCAGCAGCAAAAAATCAGAATGGTGTGTTGCCTCCTTGGTGCCAGGATCAAATATGGCTCAGAGAGGCTGCAGAATGATCTCAAGAGGGGGAGGGACCAGCAGCAGGTCATTGTACACATTGGAACCAATGACATAGGAAGGGAAAATAATGAGAATTCTGAAGGGAGATTATAGAGCGTTAGGCAGGAATTTAAAAAGGAGATCCTCAAGGGTAGTAATATCTGGATCAATCCCAGTGCTACGTCCTTGGTGCCAGGATCAAATATGGCTCAGAGAGGCTGCAGAATGATCTCAAGAGGGGGAGGGACCAGCAGCAGGTCATTGTACACATTGGAACCAATGACATATCTGGATCAATCCCAGTGCTACGAGCTAGTGAGGGTAGGAATAGGAGGATAGAGCAGATGAATACATGGCTGAGGAGCTGGTGTATGAGAGAAGGATTCACATTTTTGGATCATTGGAATTTCTTTTGGGGTAGAAGTGACCTGTACAAAAGGGATAGATTGCGTCTGAATTGGAAGGGGACTAATACACTGGCAGGGAAATTTGCTAGAGCTGCTCGGGAGGATTTAAACTAGTAAGGTGGGGGGTGGGACCCAGAGAGATAGATAGTGAGGTAGGACTGATAAATTAAACTGCATTTATTTCAATGCTAGAGGCCTAACAGGGAAGGCAGATGAATTCAGGGCATTGTTAGGAACATGGGACTGGGATGTCATAGCAATTACAGAAATGTGGCTCAGGGATGGAAAGGACTGGCAGCTTAATGTTCCAGGATACAAATGCTAGAGGAAGGACAGAAAGGGAGGCAAGAGAGGAGGAGGAGAGACATTTTTGATAAGGACAGCATTACAGGGGTACTGAGGAAAGATATTCCCAGAAATATATCCAGGGAAGTTATTTGGGTTGAACTGAGAAATAAGAAAGGGATGATCATCTTACTGGGATTGTATTATAAACCTCCTAATAGTTAGAGGGAAATTGAGAAACATATTTGTAAGGAGATCACAGTTATCTGTAAGAATAATAGGGTGGTTATCGTAGGGGATTTTAACTTTCTAAACATAGATTGGGCTACCATAGTGTTAAGGGTTTAGGTGGAGAGGAATTTGTTAAGTGTGTACAAGACAATTTTCTGATTCAGTATGTGGATGTTAGAGAAGGTGCAAAACTTGACCTACTCTTGGGAAATAAGGCAGGGCAGGTGACTGAGGTGTCAGTGGGGGAGCACTTTGGGGCCAGTGACCATAATTCTATTAGATTTAAAATACTGATGGAAATGGATAGACGAGATCTAAAAGTTGAAGTTCTAAATTGGAGAAAGGCCAATTTTGACGGTATTAGGCAAGAACTTTCGAAAGCTGATTGGGGGCAGATGTTCACAGGTAAAGGGAGGGCTGGAAAATGGGAAGCCTTCAGAAATGAGATAATAAGAATCCAGAGAAAGTATATTCCTGTTAGAGTGAAAGGGAAGGCTGGTAGGTATAGGAAATGCTGGATGACTAAAGAAATTGAGGGTTTGGTTAAGAAAAAGAAGGAAGCATATGTAATGTATAGACAGGAAAGATCGAGTGAATCCTTAGGAGATTATAAAGGCAGTAGGAGTATACTTAAGAAGGAAATCAGGAGGGCAAAACGGGGAGAAGAGATAGCTTTGGCAAATAGAATTAAGGAGAATCCAAAGGGTGTTTACAAATATATTAAGAACAAAAGGGTAACAAGGGAGAGAATAGGGCCCCTCAAAGATCAGCAAGGTGGTCTTTGTGTGAAGCCACAGAAAATGGGGGAGATATTAATTGAGTATTTTGCATCAGTATTGACCGTGGAAAAGGATTTGGAAGATATAGACTGTAGTGAAATAGATGGTGACACCTTGCAAAATGTTCAGATTACAGAGGAGGAAGTGCAGGATATCTTGAAACGGGTAAAGGTGAATAAATCCCCAGGACCTGATCAGGTGTACCCTAGAACTCTGTGGGAAGCTAGAGACGTGATTGCTGGGCCTCTTGCTGAGATATTTATATCATCAATAGTCACAAGTGAGATGCCGGAAGACTGGATGCCACTGATGGCTAACATGATGCCACTGTTTAAGAAGGGTGGTAAGGACAAATTCCACCACAAATTCACCTGCACCTCCACACACATCATTTACTGCATCTGCTGGACCCGATGTGGCCTCCTCTATATTGGGGAGACAG
>NW_025186231.1:0-2926 GCF_004010195.1 Chiloscyllium plagiosum | reverse complement strand
CGAGCATCAAAGACAAGAGACTGAAGAAGGCGGCTATGTGAGATTTCGGGAAAAGAAATCCCAGAAGACGCAGCAGACCCTGCCGCATTTGCAGAGAAGAAAAGCAGAGTTCAGGTGTCAGCTTTAACATATTTTATCAGAGCTGGAAGTGCTGCTGACTTACTGATGATTTCAGGAATATTCTGTTTACCTTCCTTCAGCTTCAGAGAGGTGATGTGAAACAGCCTCAGGAGCAGCCTGCATGAGGGAATGCGTAATTTGCAGTTACATAGGAAAGTGCAGGTGACTCTCGGACCATTTCTGAGGGATTGACGAGATGACTACAGAGAAGGCGCCGCATCTACTGCAGGATTGACATTGCCACCCTTCTGCGTGTTCTGCTGATGTCGCTATTGTTGCGGAAAAAAAATCATTCCCACCAGAAGAGAACATCAAATCACGGAAGTACAGTAGGAGGATGTTCAGCCCATCGCCTCTCGTTAGCCATTCAATGGTATCACCGCTGATCTGTTAAACCTCAATCCACTTCCCTGCTTTTGCCTTATTACTCGAGATAAACTCGAGTCTGATCACAATGTCATATATTACCGGTAAATATCAGAGTTCTAGATTACTGTATGACGTGTGTGTGTTCGCAAACAATTGAATAACATATAATGGGATAAATGCCGTTTTTGCAATTTGATTCAACGCAGTTTCAGCCTTATAAGAAAGGTCACAATCTAAACTAGTACTTACGTTTCTCTCTGTGCAGATGCGCCTTCATGAGTTGAATATTTGCAACATTTTTCTTAATAATTGGAACGTTTCACTTGAACAGATCCTCCCTGAATCTACAAGCATCTGTGTTGCAGTAAACGATTTTGCTTCAGATTAAAATAGCCAAGGATACTTTCCCCCACCTTGAAGTCCCAATGTTGTGGAGTCCTCCATTCCTGTTTTTCAGCAGCAGCAACAGCAACTCGAAGGGCAGGAACTTGCACCGTCGAGAGCGGTGAGTCACTGATTTGTGTTTTTCCATTTAAAATCAGAGAGCGGCAGTTTCTGGGAAAGGAGGGACTTCTTATTTATATTTCCGTCCTGCTGTATTAGTCAGTGTCTTCTCAACCCGAGACCCTGCCTTTGTAGGGCCTCCCACCCAATCACCTCCTCTCGCCTTGAAGATCAGGGACATATCAGGTAAGCGTGTCTTTTTTACTTTGTAACTAGGGGAGTAGCAGCGAGAGCAATGTGCCTCCTGCAGGATGATTGAGATCAGGGATGTCAATAGTGCCCCATCCAAGTACAACTGCAGGAAGTGCACCAAACTCACGCACTTCCAAGATCATGTTTTGGAACTGGAGCGGGAGCTGGATGAACTTCGGATAATTCGGGATGCTGAGGCTGTGATAGATAGGAGTTACAGGGAAATAGTTACTCCTAGACAAGAAGAAATTTCGGTGACTGTTCGAAAGGCGAAAAAACAGTCAGTGGAGGGATCACCTGTGGTCGTTCCACTGAAAAACATGCATACCGTTTTGGATACTGTTGAGGTGGATGACTTACCAGGGGCAAGCAGTGTGGCCCAGGTCTCTGGCACAGAGCCTATCCCTGTTGCAGAAGGGAATGAGGAAAAGGAGGAGAGTGTTAGTCATTGGGGACTCAATAGTTAGAGGCTCAGATAGAAGGTTTGTACGGAACGAACGAGACTCGCAGTTGGGGTGTTGCCTCCCAAGTGCCAGGGTCCGTGATGTCTCGAATCGTAACTTTGGGGTCGTGAAGGGACATGGTGACCAGTCTCAAGTCGTTGCCCATGTAGGTAACAGCATACGAGAAAGAGGGATAGGGATGTAAGGCAGGATTTCAGGGAGCTAGGGTGGAAGTTGAGAGCTAGAACAAACAGAGTTGTTGCCTTTGGATTTTTACCCGTGCCACGTGATAGAAAGGCAAGAAATAGGGAGAGACATCAGCTAAACACTTGACTGCAAGGATGATGCCAGAGGGAGCGTTTCATGTTTTTGGATAATTGGGGCTCATTCTTGGGAAGGTGGGAATTGTACAAACAGCGCTGTCTTCACATAAACCAGATTGGTACTAATATCCTGGGTGGGAAATTTGCTGGTGCTATTCAGATGGGTTTAACCTATCTCAGTAGGGGGGTGGGAACAGGAGGTGAAGCTACAGTGCACAGGAAGATGAGAGTAGGAAGGACAGGGACATGATTTCACGGTAACAGGAATACGTTGGAAGACAGCGAAATGGTTTGAAGTGTGTCTATTTCAACGCCAGAACTATCCGAAATAAGGTATGTGAGCTTGCAGTATGGATAGGTACCCGGTACTTCGAAGTTGTGGCCATTTCAGAGACATGGATAGCGCAGGGTGAGGAATTGATGTTGCAGGTTCCAGGGTTTAGATCTTTCATGAAAGCAGGCGAGGCGGTAAAAGAGGCCGATGAGTGGCATTGTTATTCAAAGATCGTATAACGATGGCTGAGAGGACTTTAAAAGAGGACTCGTCGACTGAGGAAGTGTGGGCTGAGCCTCCAGACAGGAGAGTAGAGATCTCACTTCTTGAAGTTTTTTATAGACCTCTGCAGATTTCCAGGGAGGTGGAACAGAGGATTAGCAACATTTTCCTGGGTAGGAGTGAAAGGAACAGGGTGGTCATTACGGGGGACTTTAACTGCCCCAACATTCATTGGAAATATTATAGCTCTCGTACATCAGATGGATCAGTATTTGTCCAATGTGTACAGGAGGGTTTCCTGACACAGTATGTCGAATGCTGGCAAGAGAGGAGGCCACACTGGATCTGGTGCTTGGTAATGAACCAGGCCAAGTGTTTGATTTAGTTGTCGGGGATACACTTTGGACAGAGTGACCATAACTCAGTTACGTTTAGTTTAGCGATGAAAAGGGATCGGTACATGCCACAGGTCAAGATTA
>NW_025186230.1:1294-2926 GCF_004010195.1 Chiloscyllium plagiosum | reverse complement strand
ACATCTTTAGTCAGTGAGAATGGAGGTGAAGGGATTGATACAGCAGTATTCAACATTTCAGACTTTATGTCAAATCACTGCCTGGAGATAACTTAAGGCATTATCGATGTAAAGGAGGGGACCCTTTTGGTCATGTAATGTATTTTAGGCGTGTGGAGGTTTTGAGTCTGTCTGTGTTTTCAACTGGTGCCAGACCCGTTTTATTTCCAAAGTAAGACTTCATAAAATGTCACATTATCTGATGTCCATATATTTTATGGTCTAAAACAAAATATAATCTATCTGCAAATACAAATCTGCAAATATATATTCACACCAAATATTTGAATATATGGGCTTGTGTTCGTGTCTGAGAGAGTATAAGTGTGAGCTTGTGAAAGAGGGAGAGTGAGAGTGTGTCTATTTAAGACACAGACAGATACTGCAGAACCCTCTCCCCGCACGCTCTCACTCCATTGTTTCAGAACTTCGCCTCTCAGCGCCTCTGCTTCACTTGTTCATATTGCCGACCCAGATGGTGTAAGTACGGTCCACATGCGCCGTCCAGAATTGAGTTACAAAATGCTCAGTTCCCCGTGATCTTCTGAGGCAAATTATCGCACAACCTCGAACAAACCATCCCCAGCACCTCCATTAACGTTTCAACAGCAAAAGTCGGTCAGAAGCCCCTCAGCTTCAAGTTAGATGCCTTGTCCTGTACAATAATACTTGGGGTCATCCCCGTTACTGACTGCACGATCAGCTGGGAGGGACCAACAAAGGCGTTCAGAGGACTGGCACAGAACAAGTTTCAAAGATGTGACTCAGATACCATTACCAGGGAAAAATCCAGAGGGACAGGGAGACTCACGAAAAGATAGAAACAAACAATTCATTAACTGAGAACATGTTGTGGAAATGTAGCGGAAAGAAAGGCAGAAGTGTTATGCTTTGGACGGTTTAATTCAAAAGAATGAGAACATTGAAAAAAGGCTTTGCCAGGTCAACTGATATGGCACGTCATATCACATTCTGAAACTGCCTCACAGAACCAGCCCAGGTAGTAGAAACTGAGACAAGGTAACAGACAAGCACAGACAGCTGTGCAGACAGTGCTCGTGCATTGGTCAGTAAACCAAGCTTGTGTCCAACATTGGAAGTATTTCAAACCTGTGTCAGTGTATTGCTGTGATCCGTGAACTAGATATCTGCTGAACAAGTGAAGATTTGCAGCCCACACTGCAAATGACAGTAATTGGGGCTCCCGCAAATTTATGTCTGTATCTGAACGTACCAGCTCAAGGAAAGGTTCTTTATGTGTGCTTGCATCTGTATCTGAGGCGGTGGTAGATGTGAAAGTCATTGTGGGACAAAGTACACCCATGCTGGAAATCCATTTTAATATGAGTAACTGGCCGGGGTTTGGGTAACTGACAAGGGAGATATGGACAGTCAGATGTGATGTCATGTTTGTTAATATTAAAATAATGGCATTACGAATCCCAATAGCAATATAAATCACTGCGCACAAATTTCGGTGCGATTTTAGATACGAGCCATGGAGTGTCAACCCAGATTTGCTTCTGCAGGTTTGATGCTGGAATTGTCAGCAGCAGATTATTGACATCAGTAAGACTGTACTTCATAGGTCAT
>NW_025186230.1:0-910 GCF_004010195.1 Chiloscyllium plagiosum | reverse complement strand
TAATAACTGAAAAGGAAGACTTACCAGGGACACCAACGATAGCCAAGATTGGAGAATAAATATATTGAATAATGTAATGTACATATGTAATTCGCCCTGAAAATGGCAAATAATCGTAATATGTAGAGAGAGCCCAAATATTTCACGATAAATCCCTGTCCACTGTTGCAATATTCCGGTATAATGTACTCAGATTCTGATCCATTGTTGGAACACTCCCATGTAATGCTATAAGATTCTGATCTGTCCTTTCCTTCTCCCTGGAGCTGCTGATTCCTGCTCGTGCTTTAGTGGCTCTTACTCATTTTTTGTTATAAAACTGTTAATGGAGAGCAGTTTTCATTAAAAGATGTAAACCCTCCACTGGAATAATTTGAATCCATGGAGGCTCTCATTAATCACAGTCACTGTACAAACAGTTTCAATTAACCCCTTCCTTTCTTCACTTTTCATGCCCTAATAAAAGGGAACATTTACTGAGGGGGTATGGATGGAATGAATGAGAGTTTTTGAAGGATGGACCATAAATCTTTCAATGTTTTTAATCCTTCGTGCTTGTATTGGGGAATAGTGCCATGCCACTGCAGAGTGGTACATTTTCCACCCTGTTTATACGAGACCAGCGGCAGAACGTGACTGATTGGAAAATTAACAGAGATTATAAATCACGGTAGCAATATTTATGGCCTATGGACATCATGTAATGCTGCACCTATTGTGAAATACCCTGTTTTCAAATCGTATAGTAACAGTCAGATATCATTTAGATCATTGGGTGGGCTTCTCTGGAACAGGGGGTAACAGTCTATCACCGTCTTTCTGAAAGAAAGTGACGGGAGAGACCATTCAGCCTTTCGTGCATGTTGCAGGAAGTCTGGAGCTTGTTATGCAGCAGCTGTTGGCTCTAAAA
>NW_025186229.1:0-2926 GCF_004010195.1 Chiloscyllium plagiosum | reverse complement strand
TTTAATTTCCCATGTATTGCCTCTCTTTCTGAGAAAGGGCATTGTTTTAGCATTTTTCCAATCCACTGTCCCCTTTCCTGTGTTCAGGGAATTTTGGAATATTGTAAACAATGGATCCACCATCTCTACCACCACTTCCTTTAATGTCCTAGGAGGTAGGCCATCAGAACCGGGGCATTTTCTGCCCTCAATCCTCGTAGTTTCCTGAGTACCTTTTCCCAATGGATGTTGATTGTTCTTAGTTCTACCCCTTTTACTGCCTCTGACTTGGAATGGTAATATTATCCTCCATTATGAAAACTGAGGCAAAGATTCAGCATCCCTGCCATTTCAGTGCTCCCCAGTATTAACGCTCCGATTTCTATCTTCCAAGGGACTCTTTTCACTTTTATATACCAGTAGGAACATTTGCTATCCTTTTTGATATTTTGTACTCGTTTTCTTTTGTAATTTACCTTAGCTCTTTTTATTAATGTTTTTCTGTTCTTTTGTTTATGGTTAAAAGTTTCCCAATTTTCTAGCCTGCCACTAGCCTTTGCTTCTGGCATACCTTAGTTTTTGATTTGATATTGTCCTTGAACTCCTTGTTTATCCATAGATGTTTTTACCATCTCTCTTCCTTACTGGTATATATTTTAGTTGTGAGGAATTGGGTAGCTCTTTAAACAACAGCCACTGCTCATCCACTTTCTTGCCATGTAGCTTTCCTGCATAATCTACTCAGACCAAATGTGTCCTCATGCCCATGTAATTTCATGTGTATAATTCCAGAACACTATTGTGGGACTCTGCTTTCGCACCCTCAAACTGAATTTTGATTTCTACCATATTCTGGTCACTACTCCCTGGAAGATCTTTAACTAAGATGTCATCAATTAATCTCTCTTCATTTCACATTACCAAAACCAGGGTAGTCTGCTCCCTGGTTGGTTCCATAACATTATGTTCTAAGAAACAATCTCAAATACATTCAATGAACTCTGCCTCCAGGCTATCCTTGCCAATTTGATTCTTCCAATCTATGTGCATGTTAAAATCACCCATAATTACTGCTGTACCTTCCTTGTAAGTCTCTAATATTTCCAGGTTTATACTGTGCTGCACTGCAGAACTCCTGTTTGGGGACCTGTAGATTATTGCAACCAATTCCTTCCTCCCTTTGCTATTTCTTATTTCTATCCAGACTGATTCAACATCTTGATCTCCTGTGCTTATGTCATTTCTAATGAGAACACTGATCTCTTCCTTCACCAGCAAAGCTCCACCACCTCCTTTTCCTTTCAGTCTATCTTTCCAAAATGCTGAGTAGCCTTGGATATTCAATTCCCAGACCTGGTCTCCTTGTAATCATCTCTCAGTAATCACAACCAAATTCTACCCTTTTGTTTCTATTTGCACTGTTAACTCATTAATATTGTTTTGAATGCTTCATGCATTCAGAATCAAAGCTTTAGAATTTGATCTCCTGGTAAATTTTCCACTGCTATTTAATAATTCCTTGTTGCATAAAGCTGTTCACCTGATCTGTCCCTCACCACTATTGTCTAACAGAATCTCTGCCCTAGTTTTATCGATGTCGTTGGTACCTATTGGATCTTTACCCTCCCTCTCCAACTTCCTTTGTAGCCCAGGTGAAATATCCTGAACCCGAGCAGTGAGTAGGCAATGCAACCTTTGAGACTCTCGATCTTGGTCACAGAGAACAGATGTCTATGCCCCCAACTAAGATGTGTGACTGTCTCCTGAAACTCAGCGTCCAGGTAACTCTCCCCCTCCCTGTCACAACATCCAAAGCTCAGAATTCAGCACATCAACTCTGAGCTAGATTTCCTTGAGTAACCAACATTTACTACAGACATAGTCACTGAGACCGACAATGGGGTCCAACAGCTCCCACATCATGCAGGAACAACATATCACCTGACCTTCTATCCTCATTTAATTAATTAGTTTTGAATTTGGGGTTTTTTAAAAAATTAACTGCTTATGATCTCAATCTTAACATAAATTATAAACAATAATCTAGCATCTATTCAATTGAACACAGACTCAACGTTAACACAGATTCAAACTTAGCAGATTCCCTATCAGGAGAAAGTGAGGTCTGCAGATGCTGGTGATCAGAGATGGAAATGTGTTGCTGGAAAAGCGCAGCAGGTCAGTCAGCATCGAGGGAACAGGAGAATCGACGTTTCGGGCATTAGCCCTTCTTCAGGAATGTAGAGGGAGAAAGAGAGCTTCTTCAAGGAAGGCATCCTTGTAAGAGGATTCGCAGTAGGTTGAAATCTTTGAGGAGAAAGTGAGGTCTGCAGATGCTGGAGATCAGAGATGGAAATGTGTTGCTGGAAAAGCGCAGCAGGTCAGTCAGCATCGAGGGAACAGGAGAATCGACGTTTCGGGCATTAGCCCTTCTTCAGGAAAGTCGATTCTCCTGTTCCCTAGATGCTGCCTGACCTGCTGCGCTTTTCCAGCAACACATTTCCATCTCAGATTCCCTATTAGCCAATCAAGTCATAGCCATCCTGTGACATTATTTTTCAGCTCCCCCCTCAGTTGGAACACTCAGAATCAGAAACTCTTACCTTCCCAGGCTAACCTCTGGTTCATTCACACTCAGGCCTGCTCCTGAAGTGAAGGCCCCAAATCCTCATGGTAAGTTTTTTTATCACTTAGCTTCCCAGTCTGCCCTCCGGTTCATTCCTGCTCAGCTCCACTCCTGAAGTGAAGGCCGCATATGCCCGTGGTAAGTATTTATATCACTTACCGTCCGAGGCTGCTCTCCGGCTTGCTCCCTCTCAGTTCTACTCCTGAAGCGTCGGCCGGAAACCCTAGAGGTATCTTTTGACATCACTTACTGTCCCAGGCTGCTTCCAACTATTCCTGCTCAGCTCCTCTCCTGAAATGAAGAGCACCACTCCTCCCAATC